>NW_008824941.1:235246-247745 GCF_000699105.1 Pygoscelis adeliae
CTACAGACACTGAAAGGTACATTTCCCCACAAAGATGAGGATGTTTGATGCTCTGGGCCCGAACTGGGCTGTCACAGTGATGAATGATATTTCCTCTGCTTGAAATGGCCTTGTGGATGGTGAGACTGGGAAGTACTGGATGAGTTTCCAGAGGCTGGCTGTCTTGTATATCCTACAGATGATTTTTTTCCCCCTTCATATTTTTTCCCAGTTTCATGTGTTTTGACAAACAAATGTAACCAGGATGCTGAGGGATTAACCAGGCTCAGAAAGACTTTCATGACTGTTGGTGATTTTGGCTGTTATATTTCTTCTGCATTTCCCAGAGTCACTGGAAGGCTGCAGTGTTCCTGTATGGGACGGAATGGGTATCGTATAAACCCAGGCTGCTACACTGCCCATTAACTGTGAGCAGAGCAGTGATGAAGAAAAGAGTTTAGCTTGGGCAAGAGACACACCCTTTATTTTGGCAAGAAGCAGTTCAAATTCTTACTCTGATTTACACTGGTTTATAGAAAAGGCTGTACCGAGCTCTTGAAGCATGTGGTAGTATTTAACTGTATAAAACTTGGAACCAGCTTCAAGTACTGCATGCAAGGAGATCAAAGCTAATAAACTATATATTTTATATAAAGAATATCTGTGATGAAGAAACAAATTCATCTCAGCGATAGCCAACAGGCAGAACCTCGTTCAAAAACAAAAGCTGGCATGATGATGTTCCTCTGTTTGCTTGTTTTGCAGACATTGTTTATTAGAACCACCATTTTAATATAAACTCTGCAAAGGCTTGTGTACTTTGCACGAAGGCGCTTGTGCTCTTGAGGATGAGGACGAGGTGTGCGGCAGCAGACGGAACCAGGCTTCCCGAACGTGCGGCACCCAGGGCAGCAGCTCTGCCTCCCCTGCCAGGGAAGGGATGGGGGCTGCACCTTTCTTCTCAGGCAGCAACATGGAAAATACTTTCCTCCTGGTGTAGTCAGGCTGATATAACTGCCTCTGGCCATGTTTTTCCAAAAGGGAAAGACGGAGAAGAAAACCTTTGCTTGGCTGTTTTTTGGCACAGCTAATGACCAGTTGCCTAGTCCCAGCTCACTAGCAACTGAAGGCGACCTGCGATGACTGTCCTGGGGAGCCCAGGGAAGACCATGGGCCTCCTGCACCCCTCAGCGCTGCTGCCGGCCTCCCAGCCATCACCAGGGAGGGTCCTTCACCGTGGAGAATGGCAGCTGTTCCCTCCACCATCCTCTTCTGGGACCTCCCCTCTCCCCCTCCCTGCTCGCTCTCCCTCACCTCGTGCAGTTCAGCTTTTATGTCCTGGTTATTTATGTGAAGCCAGCTCTCCAGGGCTGCCCCGCGTGGCTATTTTAGTCATTTCCTCCAGCAAGTTCCTGTGATTGTTGGGCTGGCATTGTGTGAGTCACCCACCACGCTTCCTCCCACGCTCCCTCCCAGCTGGGAAAAGCCTCCTCCTGCTAATTTTCCTTTGTTAACCGAAGCATCCTGAAGTAATCCCACCTTTAACACCACAAAGGCCACGCTTGGTGATGGCAGCCCCGTGCTTTGCAGGTGCCTGCACCATCGACAGGGGCAGAGGATGCCACTGAGCTGTCTGGCAAAGCTACTGTAGACGGGAGAAACCAGCTGGGCTGACCTGCCCCTTCATTTTCTGCCTGCAGCTCCATGTGTACGCCCTGTGCCTGGGACTCTCAGCTGGCAGTAAAGCCAAATTTCAACTGGAGAGGGACCCGCCTTGCTCCTGCTCTTTGTGAGCAGCCCCAAGCCTGCTGGGAAATGCTTGCCCCCCTGCAGTGACCTTCCTCATGGCCTCTCCTACCCGGACGACACCTGCACGTTGCAACCAGCATCTGCTAGCCCTGGCACGGAGAGCGGAGTGTTTCTAAAACCAGCCGAGACTGTCTGCTTTAGTAGACGTGAGGCACAACCAACTATGCAGCCCAAAGCCAGAAGTCTCTGTGAGCAGAGCCCTTTTGGTGGCAGGGATGCTCGGTGCTGGCTGTCACCGCTCCGCGATGGAGAGCAGGGCTGGCAGGAGCCGCCCCAGCACACTGCGTGTGCATAGGGTGGCGAGAGGCTGCATGGTGCATCTGGGCACCACATGGCCCTGGAAAACCATGGCGCACACCTGGCCAGGCACGCTGGCTTGGCTCCCCTGCAAATGAGCTGCTAGCATGTGAGCACTGAAAGTATCCACGATATATGCAGGCAGGTATCTAAATATATGTGATAGGCAAGTGTTAAAAATCTGACAGAAACAGCCCAGCATGTTTCTTTACAGTCTATCATGTTTCTTTTCGTCTGTTTGTTTTGCTTTGGGCTTTTTGATGTTGTCATCCAAAATAAAAATGCATTTTTTTCCCCCTAAGCACCAGACTGGTATGCGACTAACATTTCTGCCCCCATAAGAGTGGAAAACATCAGCAAGCTTGAGTCTAGCAATTCTTTCCTTTTATTTGTTGGAGGCATAATGTTTTTCACCTTTGTGCTGTGCTGGACAGACTAATCCTCAGGGATGCTCCTTGCACACCAGCCTTGCCCCCATTCAAAGTCTAGCAATGCGCTTGTAGGAACATTACCTCTGGCCACTGGTCCCCACTGGGAGTGCCCAAGGGCACCCTCGACCCCAGTGTTACTGCCTTGCACTGAGTGTGGGTGAGAGGCAGCAACACAGAGTCCTTTGGAGTATGCCTGTACGTGCCCCATAGGTGGGTGCTGAGCAGGCAGCCCCACAGCAGCCAGGCAGGGGGGAAAGGCGTGGACCACAAGCACACTTTTCTCACAGCCAACCAGGTGGATGCTTTTCTGAAGCTGTCCCTGAAAGACTAGGGACTGTACATGGGCTTTATACAGCTCCTCCTTTATACAGGAGGAAATACGGCATTTCTCCCCCATTACCAGCTCAGGATGTTGGCTTGTCTGATGTTATTTCTGCTGCTTGTTAGGTTTGCTCTTCAGTAACCAGTGACACATTTCCCACTGGGAAGGTACTAAAATCATCACCCAGCTGCAGGGGATAATTATAATTTCTGTTGGAGTGACCCTGATGTTTCTTATTAGCACCAGCAGTATGTGTGGAAACCTGTACTTCAGAGGGAGCAGATGGAGAAAGGGTCCCCGGAGAGCTCTGGGAGAGAAGGAATGCTGGACTGCCACCAGCAGAAGCATCTGCCAGCTCTGTGCCTGGGTAACATCATCCCAGGCACCGCCAATCTGAAGCTTTTCTAGCACATGGAGACATGGCAGAAGGTGGGAAGAAAAGGAAAGGAATTTAGAAGAAAAGCTCAAAAAAAGGGGCCTGTGAACAAAATCCTATGACTTCTCTTCATGGCTTCACTCCAGGTGTGCTGATCCGGTAATGATGCAGGAGGAAGGTCCAAGCCAGTGTCATCTGGAGGGATGCCATGAGCCATGGGTTGGGCTTGGCCTGTCCTTCAGCATCTCACAGGATGGGGCCATGAAGAACTACTGGTTTAGGTTTGAGGGAGGGTGCATGGTCTAATCCTACTGGGTTCTTTTCAGTGCACATGCAAGGGACCAAATTTCCTCTTGTAAACACTGTGTCCTTACCCCATAAGGAACACAGGGCTACCCTGTACATATGAAAAGGCAGGCGGCACATCCAAATTACTTCATTCATTTCCAGAGACATCAATTCTCCCTCCACCGGACAGCTGCAAGGAAGCTGTTGGCTCTGAGCCTGGTGCAACAGCACAGCAACACAAGGGTAATACACCCAGGCCTTTCCTTCCCTTGTTATTTCTCAGAGCATCTGGGATCTTATATCCTAAAAAAACCAAAACAAAATTCAAAAATCACCTGAAGCTCATCAAAATCAGGAGATCGTGAGGGCTGAAAGTGCCCCCTCACAGCTGTTTGGGGTTGTGCTACACCTGGGGGCTACCTGCTTTTGGATTTGTTTCTCTAAAGCCTGTTGGGATGGTCGTTGTTGGAATAGGCTGCTGTGGGGCCCTAGAAACACCCTCTCGAATTTTGGTGCCACACAGGTCCAGCTGATCCTTGCTGAACTTCTCTCTGCTGCCTCTCAGTAGGGCTACTGGGCTGTCACAACAGCAAGAGCGTTAAGGAGTCTACTTCCTTCCAAATTTAATGGGTTTGGAAACCCTGAAAACCCTGGGGTTTGAGGTGAAGTAGCTGGCGAGCTGGAAAATGTTTGTTTTATTCCCAGTCCTGCTTCCTCCGACATTTGAAACAGCAGGAGAGATAGTGAGGGATTCATTCCCTTTGTATCCCCTATGCCCACAACCTTGTATCCTTGTCTTCCCCAGGCCTATGGAGAACAGGATCCCTGAAGGTTTTTTTCCAAAGATGAGCTTTTCTAGTGCAGCCAACGGTTACCATGAGTTAAAGACCAAAAGATACAAGAATTTGAGAAGACATATCCCAGCCCTGCCTCATACAAAGCTCTGGTTTTGTGCTGATCTACATCAACTACGTAGGTCAGTAGAGTAGGTATCTTAACTACTCAGGTAGTTATATTAACTGTAAGACGAGCATCTCGCAATGCTGAAAGTGGTTCTCACATGAGCTCCCTTCTACAGTCAAGAGTGGAAAAATCATAAGGGTAAGTGACTTGCCAAGGTCAAACAAATGTTTACAGCAAAATGGGGTCTCCTGAGTTCCTGATTGCCACCAAAGACACTGCAAGACCTCAGCAGGACTGCACACATTAGGACCAGGATGCTCAGGGGTGACTTAGACCCCTTACAACCTCTGTGCATTTTGAAATGTGTATGCCTGCTCTGCTTCAAAGCCAGCCCTTTAAGCTTTAAGATTCTCTGGCACTGGCACAGGGATGCTCCAACTGACCTAATTTTACCGATCTTTCTCATCTATAACCTCCGTGGTTCGTTGACTATAGGGATTGCTGCGTTTCTCATTAGCGGTTAGAAAGTATTTTTATGCTGTTTTTCACTCAGCACAGAACGTAGAGCAAAATCTTTCAGGTTATCCTTCTGTGCAGGTCGGGGCTGCAGTCCACGGAGAAGCAGGCTCCTGCTGCAAAATCACCCCTTTTCCCTAAGAAAGGTGCAGCCAAGAAAACTGGAATCAGACCTATGGTATTCACATAGAAAATTCTCCCTGTGTTGACATCTTATTTTTTATGTAGGCTGCTCAAACTCAGGATTTCTTTAGTCAGGCTGGTTCTCTAAGCACATAGCCCTGAACTACTATTTCATCTCTCATTGCACTTTTGGACGGTGGAGCTGCCTCCCACAGGTTGGCAGTGGAGCTCTTACTGATGCATGTGATAGCACAAGGACTCCAGGGTGTTCTTTTGCCACTGCACCTTCGCTATCAATCGTGGCGATGCTTTCCAGGCCCCTTCGCACCAGCTCGGGTGGGGCTGTGCAGCTGCGGAGGGAGTGGGCAGCGTTTCCTCCAGCAGCTGCACAGAGCCCTTCTCCCCAGCTGTCCCAAACAAGCCATCGCAGTCCTTCCAGGCTTACACGGGAAGAAGGAGGAGCAGCGTGGAGATCCTGCTATCTCTCTGCAAGGGAGTGAATGCCCTAGCATCCGGGAGATAAGAAATGGGGCTGAGGTTACCATGAAACTCCCTCTCCCAGCAGCTAGCAGGCAGTGGAGGTTGTATCCCATCTCTGGGACAGCGCTATTCCCAGCACGTCTGCATCTGCGCTTTTCTTTCCAGGCTGGGGCTGAACCCTGTTGCTTCTTGTTAGTAGATTTTTTAGTTTCCTTGCTGTCCCTTTTGATGTCCCATGGCCACCCACAGCCAGGGGGTCTGCTGGGGACCCTCACCTACTGGGTGCCAGTGTTGTACCAGGCACTACATCGCAGAGACCACAAAGGGGTGGCGAACAGCAACACCTCAGGTACGCTGAAACTAGCCTGTAGGATATTTTCCATTCTTCATACACCATGGTGCTTCCCTTTACTTGTTTCCTCTTAAACACTGACTTGCTGTTTTTTAAGGGGGGGGGGGGGGTGGTAGAAAAAAGAAGGGCAACTATTAATTAAGCTTAGGATTTCACAAATACCTTCTGGGAGGCTTTTGGTGAAGATCAAGTGTAGTATAACATTAAATATTTAGTGTGTCCTCTCAAAAGGGTTTTGATCTTTACATATGAAAAAGGGATGAGACTTAAAGATTAAACAGATCTGTTTAATATCCATCTTCAGTGGCTCAAACTAACAATGCAAGCAGCAGTGACTGAAGAATTCGCATGTGGGGGATTAGGCACAGTGATTAGACATCAAGGACAGAGCACAAGTCTGGGGAAGCTGTGCTGTATTGAGGGCGTCACTGGGGAAGACATGGGGATACCTGGGAGGAGGTGACACGAGGCTGGGGAAACACTGACAGCCCAAAGGAGAGGAGCAGGAAAAAAGTGACCCTACACATGAGGAAGGGTTGTGTAGCATTCAGGTGTGGTGGCCTGATACTTTCCCAGTTGGCTATCAAGCAAACAACCCATCCTATTACGCTACTATAGTATCCCTCTGTATACAATGAAGCCCAGGATTCTTCCCAAAGGACTCTGAGGAGTCCCTCCTGCTAGACACTAGATCAAAAACACCACTCCTGCCCCAGGTAGTGTATTCAAACAGAAGACTTTATGCCATAGGTACGTATATTTATACACATATGTGCACACAAGTTAAAAAAGAGAATTTGTGAAATGTGTTTCTAAGCAGATCAAAAAAATATTTCAAAAGGCAGAAGAAAGGGAAAATGACAACAAAAAATCTTTCATGCACAGTTTGTTAAAATTAAGGGTTAAAACAGAGGGATGCCCCTGCTGCCACAAACACTTCTCTTTTTTTGCTTTTAAGCAAGAAAACTGTGAGATGAAGACAGCTCACATTAGAGCCAGCAGTTTGTTTCTTTAAACCTCTCTAGGAGGGCTTAACTAACATGATGTGACAGCAGCATGAGATACAACGCAGAGTCCTGCCTTGGTAGAGACCAGCCAAACACAGCCAGAGTTGTGGGGAGGTTGCACTTCGCTGCTGCCCTGGCTCAAGTACCTTTTTCACTTCAGTCTTTCCTAAACAGTGCACCTATAGTGTTTGGCCTGGAAAAAAATGCTTGTCTGATCTTCTGTGAAGTTGATTTCAGCCTTTTTCCCAGTCCAGCTCTGTGCCATTCTTGTGTCTGAATGAGCAGTAACTACCTACATGGGAAAAAGGTGGTGGTGGCTCAGTCAAGAAAATAGGCATTCCCCAGCCTTTCCACAACATCCCAGTTTCAATTGTGTCCCATTTTGTTCTGTGGAGCAAAACCATGAATGATTTCAGTCATTTCCCTTTCAAAATAATTGCTTTCCTAATGCAGCCTTGGGCAGTCCAAGCAAAGAAATACTTTTCTTTCTAGCAGCCCCGGTGAAGGAGTGGAAGATACTGCAAATGAAGCTGTGGTGAGCTCAGCATTACTAATGCCTATCAGATCTAGTTCTCATCACTGTAGTGCAGCAACTTGCAAACCTTAAAAAAATGTACTAAAGCTGGTGAAACCTGTCCTCGGTTTGCCATTTAGATTTGCCGAATACAGAATCAGAAGAGACTGTTATAAACATTTACTCTGACTTCCCAGGCAGCTCAGGCCAGAGCTTCCCTGAATTAGTTTGCCTTTGAACTAGAGTATTTCTGTTTAAAAATGCATTATAGGAAAATTTCTGGGTTTTGAAAATCCACCCAGCCTATGATAAACCATTCACATGTTTGGTTAAAGTAATTCCTAAAACACCTTCCTTTTGATCTAAAACCCCCGTGCTCTGACATCCAGCTCCAGATTTTGCTGCACTTTGTGTTCCAGATTGATGAGCTCCCTGATCACATATTTTATTCTCTTCAGCATCATTTATGGTGGAGTTCGCCTTGCCTTCGTTTGGATAGCTGCAGTGGGGACGTCTCCAGCAGAGCAAGTCACCACAGGCTCTTTATACTCAGTTGAGGGAAACAGGTACTTTGAGCATACAATCTTTGTCACCTGTTTTAGACCTCTCCTTCAGCAGAAGGAGAACTGTGCCCCTAAAGTGCTTATTTCTCTGCATTGACTTCAAAGGGAGCCTAAAGAATAAGCTTAAATATATCTGTGCTTAGTCAGATGAGACCCACCCAAGCAAGCGGTGATCCCAGCCCTCTGAACTCATCTCTGACAAACTCCAAAACCACACTGAGAGCCTCAAACACTGTTTTACAAAGTGGAGTTATCACTCCTTCCAGTTACACCCATCATCCTTCCTCAAGCCTTTACAGTTTCCCAAACCCTTCCTGCAACGGTTGCTACTATGACTCACAAGATCCCACCACATCCCACGAGCACAGCAGCCCGAGCTAGGGAGTAAGCTCCCTACCCATGACAAGGGTGTGGCGGCGGCATCGTTATTTCGGGGTTTATTTTTACTGCCTTGCCTGTGTCCGTGGAGAGCCCCACGGTCCATTTAGCAGCTCCATGTTTGCAATGAGGCTGCCACCTAAATAAGCATGACCTGCTCCCAGGGCATGGCACGTCTCCTCTTCCCTTGCAAGACAGCTCTGCTATGCTACCCCAACCGCCTTGCCCAAAACATTGTGACATGCCGAAGGCATGAAATAGAAAGGGAGACGTTGTTGACTCAAGGCCAGAATGGAGTTTCCTCAGCTCTCAGAGAGAATAGTCACTAAAGGAAAAGCTTCTCAGTTTTGCGGGGTGAGCCCTGAGCAGAGATTAACGGTGTGAAAGACGGTTTCTGCAGGAAAACACTGTCTTCCTGCCGGCAGAGCGGGTGCACATCTGTCTTCCTCCATGCCCCACGGCAGAGGCAGGCGGCTCTGCAGCTGCAGCGACACCAGCGCCAGCTCCGGCCGTGCTGCTCCTGCCCCCAGGGACAGGCGCTTGAGCCACTGGGCAGTGGTGGTGCATCCCTCCCTCCCTGCTTCCCCCGGACCACCATTTCCCCTCTCCGCTCTATTCCAGGTCTTCCTTTTGGAGAGACTTTTTCCTGGACACCCTTTGCCTGCACCATTTGATTTCAGCTCATCTGAAAATGCCTGTTCCCTCCCAGGCCTTTCTCCAGGACACTGCAGACAAGAAGTAATCAAACAGACCAACTGAGGCCAAAACCAGAGGATCCCATTTTCCTTCCCCTCATCAGCTTTTGGGACATTTTGCTGCTCCTGCAAATTCAGAGCAATCCTTGCTTGCTGCGGGGCTGTGTCTGGGTCTCTGCTCGGTCCCCAGAGTGCCTGACATTCCCCTGGCAGCCAAGGGGAGGAAGAGAAGTTTTCCTCTTCTTTCCCAAGCAGGAGTACATGCCTACACCTTAGCCCAGCCTGCATCCCTAAATGAGGGACTAGAATTGCCACCACTGCAAAGCAGCCAAGCAACGCAACGTGTAGAGCAGGAGGGAGCACAAAAAAGACAATAAATGCTCCGTAAGTGGATGGTTTGCATATTTGGAAAGATCATCTGGAGAGATGGCTGACACACCAGCGCTCCGGGCATCTTCAGTCACTTCAGAGCAAACAGTGCAGATCCAGCTGAGAGATAGCTGCTTTCTGAGCCTGGAAAGCCAGCCCTCTCCCTGCCAGTCCTGTCCCCTCCGGCCCTGTTTCCCCAGCCCTATTCCCCCACATCCTGTCTCCTCCATCCCTGTCCCCTCCAGCCCTGTCCCTTCCAGCCCTGTCCCCTCAGACCTAACCTCCACCACAGCCATTACCCTTGACATTCAGAAAACCCATCTCTGATGTCTATTAGGTTTTCCCATTTAAATACATAAAATGTGATGTACAGCCACAGGCTGTCAGCTGGGCTCACTTTAGCTACCTGAGCTGGAGGTAAAGTGAGCCCTGGTGAGAGATGGGGGATGAACAGTCAGGAACCAAAGTGTCCCCTTCACCTGCACGATGGGGTGACGATGGGTTGGCATTGCCAGCTTCTGCCCTATTAACTGCTGGGGTTTAGCACCCACCCCTGGGGCAAGTGGGCTTGGCTGAGCCTGAGCCATACCCAGCTCATGCTCTGCAGCCCAGCAGAAGACAGGCTGAGGGCACCTGCTGTACCAGGGACCTTGTCCGGGCTGGCCCATCCAGCCTCCAGACGCATAGCGCTGCCGTGGGGACATGGCATGCATAGCCTTGCTGTCTTCCTGCCCGTGCCCATGTGGGCAGGGACAAACTTCGATCTGCTTGCAGATTTGTATTGCTTCAAAAGTAGTAGTGGATTATATTAATATTAATATAAGAGAATATTACCATCACAGAATGCCTGATTTTTTTTTTCTTCCTGGCCCAGTTTTGACAGAGATCCCTATGCTTCTGTTGAACTTTTTCTCCACTAGTTTTACCACCATTTCATCCCGTACTGACTTTCCCTCAGCTGTGTCTTAGCTTTTGCTTTTACACAGTTCATCAATAGCAGAGAATTCCCTTAAGAGGAAAACAAAACCTTCATTGTCTGCAATTATTTGTTGCTATTTTTTTCTGTATATTCTTCATCACTGATCCATGGGAAGGTGGGCTGTTTTGTTTTAAAAATATGTCTATTGAGGTAAAGCTAAAAGGAAATCAAACAACCTACTGGACAAAACTCTTGAGGGCAATGAAGGGTTCCCAACCAGTGATGCTCCTTCCCTTGCTAAGGAAAGCTCCACCAGTGCAACAGCTGTTGAACACAAGTCTGGGGAAATGCATTCCCACAGTCATCTTCTCATAATACAGATCTGGTAGGTTTGAGCCTTTAGTCTTCCAATCATTTCCTTGTGTGTGTAATTAGTATTGATCCTGAAATATAAAGCAGTCCTTAAGAAGGATAATATCTGCTAAGTAAATTGCATTGTTATGTACAAGTCTATTATGCACATCTTTCTCAAAGATAAACCTTAAGACTTGATGTATGTTTGTATAAAGATATCATGCCTCCTCGAATAACTGGGGAGAGTATTGATAGTGAAGCTGTTACTACAAGACAACCCATTTAAAAAAAATCCATCTTTGTTCTAATACATGGAACAGAGCATGAACATGCTCGTTGCAGGCACCGAGACACCAGGACAAGGCAGATGGTTTTGGTGAGCGCTGTAAAGAGTGGCACAGACGGAAAAGGGTGGGTCAGGTGAATTAAGAGCAAACCTCAAATATCAGTATGGGTAATGTTCCTTTGCAAGAAATGCCTCTGCCTGTCTCTAAGGCAGAGTCCACAGAGGTGAAGGAAAAGCTTTTTCATTTTTTCATTGAACTGCATATATTGAAGGGCCATTCAAATCCATCCCAATTGTCAATGGCATTTTCTTTTCAGATAACCCAAGCTAATGTAATGCAGCAGCCTTAGGTTGAATCCAAACCAAGAGCACAATCAGGTCAGTTATATGACTTCAGTTTGTGATTGTCCTCGTAAGTTCTTAGTAAAATAAGACGACAGTATCTAAGGTAGCTTGTAGCTGACAATGCATGCTGATTTGTGAGAAAGGATTTTCATGGCCTGCTAAATGGATTATCTAGATGTCCCATCAGCAGGGAGAGTGCGAGAGCACATCATTACTCTGTCCCTGCAATCAGTGGGGTGGGTAGAGCTCATTAAACACTTGGCCCTTCATTAGGGCTTGGCCTGTTCCCTGCACACCAGCCTTTATCTTCCTCTGTCCAGAGTGACCAACAGTGGCACATTCCCTAAGAGACCCCACGCTCGATGTAAGCAGCTCGGGGTGGTGGTTCCCAGCTCACTAGCAGCGGGTCCATGAGCCCTGTGGCCACACTGACAGGGAGAGCAGGATTTCTGCAGCTTCACATACGTGCAGCACCGATGCCAGGCGGCTTAGGGAATCTTTGATTTAAGGCTCTTAACATCTGGGCTATTCTCTAATTAATTGCCTATTTAATAATGATAATAATAATTAATACTGAACTCTTATCTATTCTTTTCATTAGTAGAACTGAAAGCACAATACAGAAAAGGTGATTATTCCCATTTTACATGCGGTGGAAGTGAAGCAGAGATGGGTGGATTGCCTTCCCCAATGTCACACATCAGTTTACTGGCAGATCTGGGAATAAAACCTCAGTTTTCCAAGCCTTGGTCCAAGCTGGAGCTGCCAGGTCCCCTGGTGGGGTTTCCTGGGTGTCCATGAGTGCTTCAATGCCTTTCCCATTGCAGAACTTCCAGAAACTGGAGGAAACCACTTCTGGGCCAGGGTTCACACACTTCAGTTCAAGGTCACACTGACAATTAGCTACTAGATAAGGATTTTCTCCAGGAGAGCTGATGGACGGTCTCTCATGGTAGTACACAGAGCAAACCCAGCTCTCTGGATGGTTCAAAGGCCTTCTGAGGGACGTGTTTCCTATTTTGAAATGAACTTCACTTCTTTCTCTCTCTTCTCCTTTCCCTGTATGTGCCCTGTACCACTACTCAAATACAAACCACCGCATACATTTTTTTCTTTCGTGGCCCCTTGTGCTGTGGTAGCATTGATTCCCCCCCACCCCCCCCCGCCATTTTATTTCAAGATCCACTTTCTTT
>NW_008824941.1:247878-259141 GCF_000699105.1 Pygoscelis adeliae
GCTCTGCTCTGCCCACTTGTGCAGCGTAAGAAGAGACACTTGGTGAACAGTTGTCTGACACCTTGTACACCATTTCTGTAGCACTCAATATCGCCCTCCCTGATGTGGGCATTATGGGTTTTGTTGAGTTTTTGTAACGATAGCAAGACCTCTAGGAAGCCTGTTACCCTGGAGGGATTCAAGGATGATTAACTGTAAAGGAATATTTGGGTTTTTTTTCCCAACTGAGATTTCCTGCATTTCTCAGATTTGATTAGCTGAATTCTTATTTTATAGAGAAAAAAAAAGGCTTAAAATTCACTTTCCAGAAAAATACTACTTGCATCCTCTCTATCATATCTGCATATATCCCACATATCTGCTTGCCAGAACTGAAATTTTTGCAAAATCTCCTTCAGGCAAGGCTGTAGTGTCCTGAAATATAACAGGTTTAAGCAATCATTTTGTAGCTGCATATTCCTCAATTCCCCTTGCATATCTAACTAGAAAGGAGAGATGAAGAACAGCTTTAAAAAGCTGGGAGAAAGCGGAGCATTTCTGTATTAGCTATTAGCAGGTCAAAGGCTTTTCCTAAGGAAGCCTGTCCATTTAAACAGAAAACTGAGAGCATGCAGAGTTTTTTTTCTCCATCTTCCCTGCAGAGAGTGAAGTGAAATCTAGGCATTAGTGCTAAATTGTTTTCAATTTTTGTAATGGCTTTATGTAAGTAGCTTTTTCTCCTCCGTGTCAGTACACTTGACAGCCATTAAATACCACCCTTGTCTAAACAGGCCCTTGTCCCTTCAGTCCTTATCCCGGTAAAACTCCCAGTTCCTGGTTGAAATCACGAATCCCATGCTGTGAGTGAGCCGTTGCACTGGTGTCTGCAGTCCCTGCGTACAGGCAGGCAGTGAAGCCCCTGTGGGGCTGCCAGGGACAGCACACGGTGGCCAACCTGCCCAGCCAGGGGCACCCTGAGCTCCCTCCCGACACATGCCCCATCTTGCTCTTGTGCTCCAGAGATGCTATTTCAAATAGCCCCCGCAAGCTATTTCAGACTCTCTGAGTGCTTGAAGACAATTAGCAAAATAACTCTCCGCTCTGTTATAGCATCCAATGCCTCTAACAGTGCAGCGCTGCATGCTGCATGAGAACCAAACCTTCGGCAAGATCAGCTCCTAACGGATAGGTTCAGAAAGACATATTGGAAGTGTAAGTGATGAATAAAGTTTTTTTTACTATCATCTGACACGTTCTGAACACTTCACAAATGAACCTTCAATGTCTGTCTGAAATACTTAAGGACCCCTTGCATGTCGGTTCCCTCCTGGGGTCTGAAGGGTCCCCAGCACGTGCCAGGGGAAACTCCCTATCCAGAGGTCAACATGGGAAATATGGGGGTCAGCCCCCAAACCTTAGGATTAGACCCCAGGTTCATCTACAGCAAGGACACAAGCATTGCCCTGGTTTGAATGCAGCATTTGTGAGGAAAGGAGTGGAGGCAGGTGGGTGCTCACCTGCCATGGCGTTGGCAGCACATTTCGGCTGACTGAACGTCTGGCTGCTGGGCTGCCCTCCACCAACCCACCTTTGACCCCACCAAGCTTTGGCACAGGCTGGTGTCCACCCAAATGAGGACATGCACTGGGAGGAGATGGCTCTTTGTCCCACAGGACTGGCTTTCTGACGCCAAGATCAAGCACCTCCCACCCCTCACTGGCAGGGGTTAACCATGGTGACAACCATCTGTACCAACTTCCTCACGCCCAGGCGAGGGGCACAAACAAGCTACAAGCAACCAGGTTACCACCATCAGCTGCCGCTGCTGCTCTCTCCCACTGCTGCCAGCAGGACTTAGACCCCAGCAGAGCTGTGGCATCTCTGGACAGAGGAGCACTAAGGGCACCTGCAGTCCACTGCTGTCCTTCAGCTAATGAGTAACGACAAATTAAAGCACATTATTTTCGGGGCAGTCTCCGCCAACATGCAGATGTAGAGTCTCCTTGTGGTGGGAAGGCGTCCCGTAAAGCACACGAGACAGGCCTTCTGCGATGTCTCCTGCATTTCTGGGGCTGCTGCAGTTCTTTCCACGTGCCGCGGGGGAGTAGGTGACCCTCCTCCCATGGATACATCCCACCAGCCCTTCTTCCAAAACCACCTCTCCAGGGAGTGAGATTACCAGCCTGGCTGGATGGAGCTTTTCTATCTCTAAAAGCCATATCAACAGCATACATGTGTAATTTGTTGCTTACACCAACAGCAAAAAGAAAATGTGGCTTGCTTTCTGCACCATTTCCCCCTGGTGTCCTTTCTCTGTTATTTTGTTCTTTTTCCTCACTGCAGTCATTTAAACAATTTCCAGTCTCACACTGAAGTGAAGTCATTTTAAGACGGCTTCCTCCTGTTTAAATTAGGAGGAGAAAGAAAGGGAAAAGAAAATCTTTCTTGCTTTGCTGTCAGCCCTCCAATATGAGCAAGTAAAAACTGTGTTCGGTGCTGGTAAGTCCCTTCACCATTCTGGCGCGAGTACCTTGCCTAGAAAGGTACTGTCACACTGCAAATCCGAGATACAGGCTTGCAAAGCAGTCCCATGAATCTAAGGCCAAAAATATCTACCTTCTCTTCTTTCGGCAAAGTTATGGTCATGGTTATAAGCTTTCAAACACAATATTTTCATCATAGTGATATTTTCCAATCATATGTTGAAATATATTGGTAGTTAAAAAAGCTGATATTGGTAAGAAGAATTATATTTTTCAAAATTATTACTCTCTATTAAAATCAATAAATAAAATATTCAAGGAAACACATTAGTTTGTCAATGAGGGACAATAGCCATCAAAACAGAAACAGCCACCCCGCAGTATGGCTGCAGCAGCAGAAACCAGCCAGGACTCACTCCCCGAAGGGCTGGGGACCCACAGGAGGGGATGCCCCAAGGGTGCCCAACACCCTTTTGTTCATCAGCTATGACCAGTGGGACAACTTGGTTTTTTGGACCCCCTTCTCTGGCTGATCAGCCTTGCCATGTCTGCTTCTAAACTGGCAAAACTTCTTGGGTCAAATTTCTGGGGATTTTTTTTTTTTAAATATCACTGCTAATTGACTGCTTTAGGAGATGGGGGAGTTAAAGGATTTAAATCGATAATGCTCCAAGTATGCAGGAGAGAGTAAGGACAGCTTTATAGCTAATGCACCGGGCGAAGGATCAGGAAGCTCAGCTCAGCCAGGGGTACAGGCACAGTCCCCCAGCATGACCTTGAACCAGTCATTTGCTCTCCTCTCATCAGCTCCTCACCTGCAAGATGGTGAGGACACGTTCATCAGCGTTCAGGAAATGCTCAGAGGTTGGGGAAACGAACACCATAAATGAATGGAAGCTGAAAGGGGACATGGCACTTCCCAGTTCTGGCTTTTGGGGCACTCACTCCAGCCTTTCCTCCCCGGGGAGGGCTCTGGGGAGCTCTGTGAGCAGCGGGAGATGCTCAGGGGCCGTGATGCTGCAACTGGATTTAAGCTGCTTGGCCAGGGAGAGGCGCAGTGAAAGTGCAGCATCCCAGTGCATGGGAGCAGCTGTCTCCATCCGTAGCTTCAAGCACTCCCACAGCAACTAATTAGTGTTGTTTATTAGTGCTGTGTTCCCCTAGCTGGGCACGCTGCAGACTGTTATGTCCCTCCCTACTGCCCCAGGAAAAGCCCTGGAAGCCAACGTGCCTTGCAGCGTGCCCTGCAGGTCAGCTAATCCTGCCCCTGCGGGACCAGAGTGGAGGGCTGAGCTTCAGACAAGGAGACCTCATGCAAAAAAGCATCTGTACAGGGAAATGATTAAGGGTTTTCATTTTCTCCGCAGTGAGGTACTTCTTGCTGGCTGATGAGACCGGCCTCACTGGGGATGCCGAAGCTGTAGAAGCTGCGAGTGATGCAGCGAAGTCCCCTTGCCAGCACAGCCTGAGCGGGAGCTGGTGGTGTGAAACCTCCGTGCACCCCAGCTGAGTCCCTCCCTGCCCGCAGCACAGCCTCCCCAGCGTGGCCGCCAGCTCACAAGGCAGACTTGCCTTCACGCCATGCGGCTGGGAGCCCAGCAGGCACTGTTCAACAGAGACACCCAGCAGGGAGCCTGGTGAGAAACACAACATGCCACCAGTGCACCATAAGCACCACGCTGCTCCAAAGATGAATACCACATTAATGGCAACATCTGCTTACACCGCATCTACTGCTGGCTTTTCTCTACTGTGACCACTGGCTAAGTGTGCAGAAGCAAATGCTCCAGGGGAAAATTAAAGACCAATTTGGTTTTGTCTGGCTGAAATGGGAAAAAGATGATCCAGCATATACACTCCTGTATCAGAGGCTCCTCTCACAGGTGAGAGGATGGGACTTAGGCTGTGCCTAAGGCAGGACTGGTTATTCAGGAGACATCTCCACGGGGTACTCGGGCGAGTGCAACCTCACTGCCTCTCCCAGGCAGCTTGTGCTTCAGCCGTGCCCGCTGCCCTCACCAAGTGGGCTCCTGCCAAGTTCAAAGCAGTGTACCTGCTGCACACCTTACACCTCATACTTCACTCCCGGTGCAGGCATCTCCCTTCAGCTCAGCCTGTGCGTGCCCCTTCCAGCACAGCCGGTCCAGCAGCAGGGTGCCAGTCTAGCATGATGCTTACTTATGATTAATTTATTGCTTTAATTATAGTTCACAGAAGAAGTGCACGTGGCCTGTGGCTCAGAGAGCTTCCCAACAGGCAGAGGAAGGTCTCACAAGTGAGAAAGCACCTCACGAGTGAGGGCAAGCTGAGGGGTGAGCTAAAAGAAATCACCCAACAGCTTTTTAATTTGCCACCTGGATTTTGATCCCCTCAGTTTCGTATTTTTGAGCTTTTCTCCTCAAACGAGAGAGCTACTAACAATTTCCTTAAATAAACTTAGGCGTTTTCACATAATCAGATTATTCCAGGAACTGGAGCCTTAAAGAAAAGCCAGAGCCTGTTAGACGAGGTGTGAACACAGAATCCTCTGAGCATCACAGTGCTTGTCACTTGGATAGATGGGAGGCACATTTTTGCAGGGGGAGGGTTATTCTTAATTTTTAAGATTTGCATTTTGATCTAGTTAGCCTCTTGAAAATTTAGCAGCCCCTCTCAAATTTTCTCAGACCCTCAAGGGACCGGTGGTGGGAGAGCAATGCAGGAGTAGGACAACACACCACGACAGCACGAGACTGCAGCAGATGGAGAAGGGAAGCTGTGAAAAGAGCAGGGTCACTGGAAGGACAGTGCTCAGATCCTGGCTGTGGCAGGGACTCTCTTTAGTTTGATGCTAAATTCTATCAACTTGTCTTTTGCCAGTGGTTTTGGGCAGGCATTGGTAAGACCACCAACACCAGACATATCACCTGAATTATTCTACTGTGAACTTCTCGGGTAGCAGAGTCAGATGAATCAGGCACAGGTCAAGAGTTGCTCTCCAAGTCATCGATCTGACAATGACCCACAGCGTGTCTTAAAGCCAGCGATTTAACATCCCGTGTTTCTGTTTCTTAATCTGTAAAATGGAGCAAATGAAGTATTTCACTCAAAAAGCCTGAAACTCATGTTTGTGTGACATATTGAAAAGCAGTGTTGTGATTAATCTCATATCTGCAGATGCATAGGAAATGAAGATAAACAAAACGCTACAGTCTTTCATTTCCTAAATTCAGAAATCATTTTTATCTTCAGATTGATGCAGGCAACACTATGTTGCCTTTCCTTAGGAGGCATGAAGGGGCAGTAAAAAGTAGGTTGGGATTTTGAGTGTCTAATTCATGCAATTTTTTCTCTGCCGTTTTGCTTAGCAGTTGAGTCTAAATGAGAGGAGCAGTGGGTTTGTTTTCAGGCAGCTTGGTTTCTATGGGACTTTGAGTTATCGATCAGTTAACATCATTACCACAACAGCTGATGTGGACTTGCTACAGCCATATTCATGGCACCGCCTGGATTTGCTAATGCACGGATTTTTTGCTGTCTTAATATACTGATGCTGGCTGCGGTTCATTGTTAAGGCTCCTCTTGGATTCATTTCCTTGTGAAAGCTATGTCAACCTCCAGTGCATAAATAGTGTGTCAGTGCAGTGCATCGTGAGGGCTACATCCGGTTGGATATTTTCCAGCTGAATTTTTTTTTCCATTTGAAAATGTCAGTTGGTCAAAATGGGAATGTTCTGCAGGAATGTGTCAGTTTTGACAGATTGCAGCAGCCAGGGGAGTTAAAACCCGTTAGTTTTGCCATGGGGGCTCTCGCTACAAAGCCCCTCCGCACCCCAGGGCCCCAGACCTCCACAGCAGCTCGCGCAGTTGCAAGGCTGTGAACTGGAGCTGATTTTGCCTAAGGGCCCCCTCCCCGTTTTCCTCTGAGCAGCCCTCCTAGGGGAGCTGGGCTTGTGCAGGCAAACGAGGCAGGCACCTCTGCTTCCTCACAGCAGAGCTTTCCTAAGCTTTTTCAAATCTCATGAGTTTTCCCACAGTGGAAGATTGTTCTTCTGCCCTGCCTCAAATAAGAATCCTTAAAAAAACCCTGTTTTTAGACTTTCTGTCATTCTGGAATACCAACACACACAGATGCATTGGAATAATCGCTGGTTAACGGCTTTGCTTCTGAGTATTGATAACAAGTGCAACCGTATCTCCTTCAAACGAAGACGTAAACAAAAAGGAAAAGAAAAATTCTAATGAGATCAAGGAGACAAACTTGACCAATAATGGAAAATGCTGTATGGGCCTAAATTTCGGCAGCACACCACCTTGCCTTCCTCTCCCCTGCTGCCCTCAGGCCCCGGCTCGCTCACATCTCGGCAGGGAAGACACCAAGCAGTGGTGGGGCACAGCAGCCTGGCTTTGTGCCCAGAGAGACAGTCGTGCTCTGAGGAGAAAATGCCTGTGATATCTCACTCATCTCCTCGTGTGGCTGTGGACAGGGCATAGCGTTTCTTTTTGCCCCATCTGCAAACAGGGATCAGGATGCTGGCTAGGGCTGCTGCCAGCCCCGCTGTGACAACGTCACATCTTCTGGAGCCTGGCCTAATTAATTTAATTTGAGCTGCCAAGTAGTTCTATTCAAACTGCTCCTGTCTTAAATAGATTTGAAGACATTAGCTAAAAGCGAAAGACTGTATCCAGGCCACTCCCTGCGTACAGCCCAGCACTGTCTGACATTGCTTTTTTGTAGAGATTTGAAATGCATTGCAAAGGGGGTGGTAAGGAAAGGGACCCACCCGTTTTGTTACTTAAAGTATAACAAAACCTTCAAACTCAGGAGCACCCGTATAAGGGGGTAACGCATGCAACTAAGATATTTGCACCTTGTTTTTGGTGCAGGTAAATGTTCCCACTCCTGTCTTCATAAACCCTTTTATTCGGTGGGAAATTTCACTGCATCGCTGTCACTGTCCAGGAGCTCTCCCTGACGACATCCTGAATGGCAATTAAGCACTGAAAACTTGCATTGCAACGGCAGCGAGGGGGCAAGCACAGGAGTGCAGCTCCATGCTGTATGAAGACATGTAATGTAGATGCAGTTGCTGATCTTTTTGGGATGTTTTCTCTGTACTGAACTGACCAGTGCCCAGAATAAGACTTGTGGCCTCCTGTGAGTTTTCTGACTTGCTGTGGGCAGGTGGAAATGGCAAGCCATGAGACAGGGCTGACCCTGACTTCGTCAGCAGCTGCTTCATTGTAAGCTCCCTGGCAGCTAGTGCAGGTACATCCGCAGCACGGCCTGCGGGACAGGCAGAGCTGCCCTCGGAGCAGGATTTGGCCCATAAAGTGCTGAATGCCCTGGCTTTAGAAGGAGCCATTGGCACGTATATCTTTCTACAAGGCACTCAAGATTCCAAAAATATCACCCTGTCAGCCCTGAAAGTTGTGGCTGTGAAGAATGGAGCTGGGAGCTCACCTGCCAGCCTCTGCATTATTCTCCTTAATTTTACCATGCTTTCTTGTAATTTTTGGTGGGACAGGTTGCTGTGAGCTCTTTGGTCTTAGCGCAAATCTGAGTCTGATTATCAGAACTTTGCCAAAAATATCCTTGTTTTTCTCCATTGCCTCTAAACATTTGTGCACTGCCAATCAGTGAGTGACCCACATTGACAGTGTGAGGCTTGGTTTTCTGGAATGCGAACAGGTAGGAATGAGTTTTGATCTGCTAGGGGCAGTGTATAATTTAAGTGCAACTACCTTTGTAGCTTTGCTTGTGAGTAAGTTTCCATAGCTCAGAGGAACAGTTCCAGCATCTGAGAAATCCTACGCTAAGCACCAGTTTCAAAAAAAAATCAAGCAGAATTACTGTGGCCATAAAATTGAGGAAAGTCCAGTTTCCTCCTCCCTTAAGCTCAGTTTCTTTATACTTCCTGGGAAATCCTGGTGTTTTGCTCCTTCTGATGCTCACTCTAGACAGAGCATGCTCATCCTTATTCATCTTCGTCATTAAAAACCCAAAGAGCATTTACACTGCCTTTCCCAGAAAATGTGCCTTCTAATCCTTCAAGTGTACAAAGCAGAAATAGGTCCCCAACACCCAGGATCTTACAAGAGAAAACAGATTAAAGTGCATCAAAGAGGAATCTAACATGATGTTTTATTTCCCTTTCTAGTGTCCTTCCTCTGTGCAGTTTGCTTCTTTAACTTTGATTCCTGTTACCAACGGTGTATATTTGTGTAACAGGGGCAGGCAGGTGTGTGTCAGAGGTTCGTGCCCTGCCATGCCAGAGAGGTTGGGACACCTCACGTGAGAGAGCTCTCACCACTGGGAACTCATGGTTGGATTAGAAAAGCTAGACGAAGGGCTCCAAGGAAAGATGGTTTCTTTCAACATGCAGATGGGAATGAAGGCAGAGAGGTGTCGGGATAGAGTTTCTTAAGAACTCGGGGCTGCCAAGCACGGGCAGGTTTTCAGAAGAGCTGAGCTCCCATTTAGTAAGTAAAATAACGGGCTAATTCTTCCAAAGAACTCCAGACAAGGGGAAATGAGCTCTTCTGGGGATCTTGCCTTATATAGTTATTGTAATGACTTGGCTTTAGTGCCAAGTGTATGAAAATCCATCACAAAGTGACTTGCCAAAGTGATACAGGGAGTCTGCGATTCTTCTGGGGATCAAATACTGATCTCTGACACAAAGTACATTGTTCAGGCCTCTTACTTGTCTGGAAAGCACAAGATTTGACCTTGGCTTAGCTGTCTTGCTTTAGACAAAAAAAAAGAGCTCAAAGCAGATCTTGCAATTTCTTAGGAGCCTTTTGCACGTTTCCACGGGGAGCTCTAGAGAAGGACCTGACCTCCCTACAAGGAAATGTCCTCAAGGCTGGTATGACTGTGATGAAGTAGAGACAGCCCTGCCTCATCCTGCCCACCCTGAGCAGTGCAAAGGGCTTTGGGCCTCAGTAGGATTTTAGATCTTCCAGGCATACTTCATAATTTTTGAACAAATTTCTCCAGGGCTGCTAGGTGTGATGAAGGCTTGGAGAATGCCTGTGAGCAGGTTGGTGAAGCATCTTTCCCCAAGTCTTATAATATCATATGCAGGATAACTTTTCTTGCAAAAAACAAAGGCAAAACTTAAATGCTGCTCTGCAAGCAGTGCGAGGGGTAAGCATTGGTGTGGTGCCACACTTTCTGCATTTTATTCATGACCTACCTTTCTATTCAGTAGGATCTCTAGCTCAGCATTTCCTCCAGACAGGCTTTCCCACTGCAGCCTGGACAGCCACTTGGCTAACTGTAATAGAAATAATTACAGGTAAGTAGCTGAAGGCAAGACATGGAAACTTCTTAGAGATGCAGGCTGCAGTTCTCGATGCATTAAAAAGAGACTTATTCCCCTCCCAGCTGCCTGGATGCCTCCTGCCTTGCTGAAATCATCAAGAACTGTCACATGAAAATAGCCAAGGAGCCACAGAGGCCACAGGACAGGATTCCAACTCGCGTCAGACCCACACTTACTTTCATTAGCAGCAATTACTCCTTTTCCCAGAGGAGCAGCTGTCAGGCTGGACCTGTTCCCTACCCGATGGCTGGCTCTGCATTTCGCTTTCACGGCATAGAGTCACAAGCTGTAACCACCACCAGATATCGGTGGTGTGATGGTACCTTGCACTGACATGGCTCATTTCGTGGTCTGTGATACAGGGACCTGCCAGAGATCCCTGGGCTCCTGCAATCAGAGGTGTGAGAGAAAAGAGGAACCACTGTTATTACCTAACAAGAACCATCACATGCTTTGCCTGAATATCAACATTTTCTTAAGCTCAGCAAAGAGCTCTGCTAACTCTGTTTTCCTCATTAGCCTCTATTTTCAGGACCTCTGAGGTTCCTGCTGCAAAACCCCGGGTTCCTCTCATCTCGGCCTGCTGTTTCTCCATTTTCTCCACAATGTGCCCTGACACGTCCAGATGAACAAGGACCTCTGTTACTTGCTCCCATCTCATTGAACGCACCCTCTAAACCAGGTACTTTATCCTGCCGCCTTGCAGCTGCACAAGTTTGTGGGAAAGAAGCCTGTGGGCTGTAGGGAGCATCATTGTGACTAAGCTTTCCTTTTGAGTCACCAGAAGTGCTGCACACCGGCCTCCTGAGGCACACCATACTCTTGTGCTACTTCTGTTCACGCTTTTCTTATTTAAAGGACAGCTTGGCAACATGTTGCTCCAAGTCTGGATTAACAATCAGCATCCTAAATATACATGCCATCACAGCCGGCACGACGGCGCTGTCCATGCAGACGTGGGGCATCGCTGCTGTGGGAGCACATACAGCCCTCACCCATGTGATGGGTTGGCTCTGGCTGGACTCCAGGTGCCCACCAAAGCTGCTCTATCACTCCCCTCCTCAGCTGGACAGGGGAAGGAAAATACAACGAAAGTCTCATGGGTCAAGATAAGGACAGGGAGATATCATTCACCAATTACCGTCACAGGCAAAACAGACTCGACTTGGGGAAATTAGTTTAATTTATTACCAATCCAATCAGAGCAGGATAATGAGAAATTAAACCAAATCTTAAAAACACCTTCCCCCCACCCTTCCCTTCTTCCCGGGCTTCACTTTACTCCCGATTTTCTCTACCTCCTCCCTGCCCAGTGGCGCAGGGGAACGGGGAATGGGGGTTGTGGTCAGTTCATCACGCATTGTCTCTGCCGCTCCTTCCGCCTCAGGGGGAGGACTCCTCACACTCTTCCCCTGCTCCAGCATGGGGTCCCACCCACGGGAGACAGTCCTCCATGAGCTTCTCCAGTGTGGGTCCTTCCCACGGGGTGCA
>NW_008824941.1:259671-286739 GCF_000699105.1 Pygoscelis adeliae
AAGCCACCCCTGTAGCCCCCACTGCAACCAAAACCTTGCCACGCAAACCCAAAGGAGTTCAGAAAGGAGCACAAGAGTGGGAGAGGCCTCCAGCTGCCCCAGTTTGGCTTGGTCCTTCCTGGTCCTGGATGAGCACTGCCATGGTGGCTTCTACTGCATGTGCAGAGCAGCTCTAGAGTGGAAGGGTACAAGATAAGACAGGGGAGTTCAAAGAGGCATTGCTTACAAAGTAAAGCAGGAGCTGACACTCTTAAAACTACCTGCTGCACCCGAAAACTGCTTCGGTTTGGGTATCATTATGTAACACAGTGTTAAAGATACACACACCTGACTGCAAGAACGTGAATCCTTTGTTAACACAGAGAAAACCCTTAATCTCATAAATCAGAACTCAGCTGCCTTCATTTTTGATCCTGAATGTCACAATAAGTAATCTTCCTTTCGGCAATAAAGATGAATATATAAACATTGCAGGAGATGCAAAGAGCTCCTCCTGCAACAGCAGAGCTTTCTAATAATGCAAGTTTCCAAGGCAGAAATTCCAGTTTATAGCAGTCACATATCTAGCGCAGATGCTCCTTGCTGACGGATGAGCCTGCCTGTTGGGATTTAATAGGCTTGAGGACCTCAGAAGGCACCTCATAACAAAGGCATATTCAGTAGTAGCAGTGGCGTCTGCCCATCTAGGGGAGAAGATAACATCTTCTAGAGTGGAAGGTCTCACTGGGCACTCCTACTGGCACTTCTCTGTTACTGAGAAAAACTGGCTCTTCTCTAGGAGTACTTTCAGTGTTGTCCCCAGTGAAATTTAGCTGTCTATACAGCCTGGTTTTCAGCTATCTATATCTCATCCAAAAACTCCCTTCAGGAAATGCATGTTCTTCCTACTGAGATCCACATGGATTTTCTTGTTTTGTCTCATACAGCAAGCCAGAAAAGGCTGGAAGATGGGATGTAGAAGAGGGGCAGATAGATAGATGGGGTAAGAAAGCTTAAATAAGACATAATCAGATCATAATACCTCTTCCTAACATTATAATAAAATACTTCTAGCTAGACAGGAATTTTCCAATCAGATCTATTAACTGAAATCCTCCCACCAAAAGGAAGCCCTTTCTGAAGCAAATCACCATAAGGGCAATATAATAACATTTTATATACAGAAAATTAGGACAAAAATCTGCTTAATACAATTGACAGTTTGGTTATGTCTTTGTCACAGAATCAATGCCAGTGATTAGCATCAAAGGCGGTGCTCCTGGGCCAGTCTGGCTTCGATGTCAGCAGTCACCCCAGAAACTGTACTGACCTTACTGTGCTGTCGTAGTGCTGCCCTCACCTGCGTGGGTCCCCCAAAACCCATCACCTTGCCAGAAGGTGAGCAGTTCTATGGTACCTGCCTAGTAAGTAATTTAAAAGCCATCCTTCTAGGCACACTGGGGAGAGCATGCTTCCCAGTGCCTTCTAGGCATGCAGGGAGATATGGGAAGACTCCCAGCATCTGAATGATTTTGGCTTCATCATCTTTGCAAGCAGGGTGTTCCTTTGCAAAAGAAACCCCTGAACTCAAGTCCATACCTGCACTGGGCCAGTTAGCCCAGATCTGAAGCATCATCAAACACAGGCATTCTGGTACAAATGAGAGGAGAGTTAGGGATACACCCAACTGAGCGGCCAACTTAGCTACAGTCACGATACACTCTTAAGCATCTGTGGAGAAGAGTTAATTATCCTTATTTTCTCTAAATTTGTTAATTTAACCAAAAGAACTTGCTAAGCAACAGAAATTCCCACCGTACTCTGAGCGATCGCAGATACAGGCCAGGCTTACACTTCCGTTACTGGAAAGTCAAATAATTAAAAGTGAGCCTTGTCCCGAGGCAGCCCTGGGCACTGCCACTGAACCCTTCCTGGGACAACTGTGAGGTACCCCAGGCTTGAAGGTGATCACAGCTTTCCTTATCGCATGCTGGGCACAGCAGGTCACCTCCGCTGAAGTCCCAGTAGGTCCTTGGCTCATGCCTGGTCCCTGGTGATTCAATCATTTAATCCTTTGCTCCTCTGCAGTTCCCTGAGATCAACCACTGCAGGGTAAGAAGAGTCTGCACCATTACAGTCAGTTTATATTATACTTCAGGTTTTGCACAGTACTCATGTACTAACATTCAACACAACTTCAGAGGTTTCCACCATGTGAAACAAAGTTGATTGTTGGGGCAGTGGTAAGCTGTGAAACTTAAACCTTCTTCCACATGTGCTCGTTCCAGAAGGAGATTGATTTGAATTTGTTCATCGTGCCAGAGCTGTGGCAAAGCCTGCAGGGCCTGGCTGTGGTGCTCAGCCCACCCCAGCATGTCCCTGCTCTTTCTCAGCAGACCTGGATCTCCTGGGGCCAGGCTGGGGGGTACCCCTGCACCATGTCCCCTGGACCTGCCACCTCCCCATAGGTGCCTGGGGCTGCCTGCATCAAGCAGTGTCCCACATCATAATCCTGAACAGGGATGAGAGTCCTAATGCCATTAACTGGGAGATGTTTCTTGCTGGGTTGGGTGCAACTTCCTCATGGTAGGGGCAAGACCTGCTGGGTTTGGAGAGGGCAAGCAACGCCCACGTAGGGTAAATGGCTGCCAGCACCCCTCCTGTGCCAGCCAACAGGGCCTGGATCCTCCAAACCGAGTGCCCACCTGTTTTATCTTGGGCTTGTAACTGAGAGCTGCACACACTTCATTTAAGGGGAAACTCTTTGGTGGAATTCCCTGGGTTAACTTGCAATTAACTGTAAGCTCGTTCGGTTTTAGCTCGTCACGTCATTTGGTGTTTTATGTTCACTGATGGTTGCGATTGATGTAATTTTAGAAATAAATAGAACAGAAACAAGCACTGCAATCCAGAAAGAAAATAATTCAAGACACAGCAGCTTAAATTCACTTTTTTTCTTGTAATTTTTTCCATTTTCAACAACTATCACAATTCTATGTCTTATGGTACTTGATATTGGGAGGGGCTGGTTCAGGGCCTCAGTTCCTGGAGTACTTTGATTAAAGAAAACATTTGCTTTCTTTTACAACAGAAATACCAGATGTCAAAACTGCAGGGCAGAAGTGTGAAAATGTGGTCTGCTACCATTCCCAATGGGTTTTTTTCCCAAAAGCTTGTGTTTTCCAGATCAATCATGTGGTTTTGTGCGGATCCTAATGGAAGATCTTCTAATGGTGTGGATTGGAATATCACTTCTAGAAGCAGTTCCCTAATTCAAAAGAAATAGAAACTTTTTATCTCTAATTCTCAGTTCACTTTATAAAAAAGGGAGAAAACGTGCAAAATAGATGGGCAATTTTCAGGTTCCTTTAACATGTAATTTCCCATTAACAATGTCTATTGTGAATTCTTCACTCCATTATCTCAGAAGGGGAGGCCAGTGTGGGAGTTCTTGCTGCTGCAAAATTGTACTTCATTGTACAGTTCATTGTGCTTCACATTTCCTTTCATTTGTTGCTTGATTCATCTAAGCGCTGACTGAAATACAAAATTGAATCTCTAAATAGTTCTAGCATGGGCCGTGTTTTATTCTGCAGGCTTTAATGGAAGGCAGGTGAGCACCGCAGCTTACAGACCTCAGCCTGGTGTGATTATGGTGCAGAAATATCCAGCACCGCACAGAGGGTGCAATGTTCCTCTCACAGACCGAGAATAATTTGTTGCAGTTTACACTTGGGAAACAGCCATTCCAGCTAAGATCCATAATGTTAGGGTTGGATGAAGAAGAGTTCTAGGAAACTATGCGGAGCTAACTTTGTTTTGGAGGCAGCGGGCACATTTGTGGTCTGCACTGCAGCAGGAGGACACGTCAGGCAGGGAGCAGGTCTGAGCTGCCTCAAGGCACGAGAGAAAAATAACAAACTTCATCAATAGGCAGGTCACCGACTTCCAAATGCTGGCTGCTGTATCAGAGCCTAAATCTGGCAAAGGTTTCAGACAGAATGAGTTGTGAGTTTTTTTTGATAAAATATATGAACCTGAAGGAACCGGTTTGTGAATTTGGGTCCAATTTGTTGACTTGTCTAGGAGGAGAAAGGAAATGAACACTAAACTCATCCCTCTGTTACTACTTTTCTCCGCATCCCAAAGAAACAGCAGCAATGTGAAATGCTGAAATGTCTTGCCTTGACATTTTAAAAATGAAACTCTTCATTTCCTTTATGTTTGTTTTTAAAGTGCTGTTTCTTTGTAAATTGAGTACAGTCTGACCTAAGAGATAAACTAGAGAAACCAAACCATGCGTTACGATCAAATGCTTTCACTTAAATCAAAATTATTTTTGCTTTCTCCCCTCCCACTTTTTTTTTTTTAGTTTATCTGGAAAAATGGACTCTTTTCAGGTCAACCTGCAGAGCAACTTCTGCTGGCCTCTCTTCCTCCTGCTGTTTCCTATCGAGCCAGCTAAGCAAAAATGAAAAATATACCCCTCTGCAGCACAGAAACTTCCTTTGTGCATGCAAAGATCCTCCATCCAGGTGGAGCAGGGAGCACAAGAAAGGGAGATGGGTTGTTTTCTTCCTAAAGTCCTCTCCGGCAGCTTGCAATGTTGGTGCACAGGTCTGGTGCCTGTCATACCAGTATCTCTGCAAACTGGGAGACCTGGGCTCTTCCAGCTGGAGCTCCCCCCAGGAGGGCTGTAGCAACACCTGCCCCTGCCCCGGGAGCATTTCTCATGCCTGCTTTCCTTGTGGGGTCCCATGCAAGGATGAGGTAGAACCTGTAGCTGGGAAACATCAGTGGAGTTGATCTTATGGCAATTACAGTAATGCCAAAGAAAGCCGGCTGGGGTGGAGCAAGCTGCTCGACTGGTGGAAGGAGAAGTTGGTTGATGGGCCAGAGGCATGCTGATGGGAGGTTTGGGGACATTTTGCTTCTAGCTCAGGTGCACATCCCTGCCTGTGGCACAGATGCTTGGGATCCCAGATGCCTACCCTGCAAAAACCCAAGCTCAGAGAGCTCAGCTGAGCTCTAGGAAGCAGGCTTACATCTCTGGAGATGCCCTAGTCTGTTCTGGGAACCTGCGGGCTGAGCTGGGCGATAGGCTCTTAACCGCTGCTGGTTATTAAAGATAGCAGACCTGTACATCAGAGTGAGCTGATGTACAGCTCCTGCAGCCACCAGTACCTGGGTGACCCCAAGAGCAGGGTGCTGGCTGTGACTCCCCAGCCAGCTGCCAGCTCCTGCCGACGGACGGGAGCCAGCCGAGCTGCCGCTGGATGCTCCGCTGCCTCCCTCCCGTCTGCCTCCCTCCTGTCCAGCGTGGGCAGCGCTGCCGGACAGCGTTATCCTCCACGCCGGGGCGGGAGGTCCGCCCACGGTTTTCAGAGGGGATGATTACGTCTGCAAAGCACTTGGGAATGCTTTGGGATGAAGAGCATTATGTAAGTGCAAGATAATGTTATTTATAGAGCCAGGTTTTATTCAAAATGGAATTAAACTTGTGTTCCTGAAGCCTCTGCTGTCAAAGACAAATTGGAATTTATCCCCTTTCCTCTAGTGTTTTGCATCCAAATTGTTTTCCTCAGTTCAGCCCAAAGTTTAAAAATGCGTTTATTTACAAATCATACCTCTCAGAAAGTTAATAGATCTCTTTTCCATCAGCTGTGAGGTGGCCCTGGAAGCCTGGACTGTAGCCATGCTTTGCAACCATGGCAGCTACGGCACCAAAGTGTCATAAACCGGGAAATGAAGGCAGAGTTTGAGCTGGATTGAACAACAAAAAGCCCAAACCAGTGTCCTGGGCACAATATTTTGCTTGCATTCAACAATCTCCGTAACAATCCACGAGCTGCAGGGAGAGTATCAAGCTTACATCTCTGTTGGAGGTGGCACTTGTTCAGTGGGCTAATGTCTGTTCTCCCACAGAACTACAGACCTCGTGGCTTTTTAAAATATTGCCTTATTACCTTAAAGAGCTTTATTTTCTCTTCTGAAATATTAGATTCAAATCCCTCATATCTGTACTTTTTACAAGCCATGAAAACTCAAATTGCTGGGATGCCTGCTGAAATCTATGCTAACAGGTGTTAGGAATATTGCTTTATGAGGTACGGCACCTTACATAGGTTAGTTTGCACAGTTCGTCTGCTGCCCCTCACTTGTCGTAGTATCTAGCTGAAATTCCACACATGCCTTTTATTTAGGAAAGAACACAAAAGTATGTTATCTTATTCCTCTGGAATTTTCCACAGTTATTTAGCATGTTAGTTTAAGCATAATTGGTTAGTGGGCTCTTGAAATTTATATCTTAGCAGTACTTATTTACATCAGGCTTAAAGTAGTTCGTTTCAGTTGAGGTAAATGTGAAGCATTAGATTGCAAACGTACCTAATCCATCTCTCCTCCCCCATGACTAGAAATCCTGTGGTTAAAATAACACAGCCTCTATTCAGAGCACAAACTTAGAGCTGCTAGTGGGAGCAGGCTTGGGATTTAGACAACTCTCAGCAGATGAGTCTGTTCAAGGGTCTTTCTCGGGTTTGTTTTTCATCCTACTTCTGATCCATGAGAGGAAACCAGGCTCTCTCCTCTGGGCACACAAGGTAAAGATTTTCTGCATTCTGTATATGGCTGCATGTGCTTGTAAGGGAGAGTATAAATGTGATTGCAAAAATGCTGTTGCAGATGCAATTGTAAAAATGTTGTTGCTTATAGAGCAAGAAGCATTTGGCAAATGGCTTCACAATCTTTAACTGTTAATCTGGTTTTGTGGCTATTTCCATACGACAGTGAAATGATGAAATGATAACCTTGCACAGAGAAGCAAGCAGCAGTGATTCTCCATCACACGTTAGAGAGAATGAGCATTTAGGCAATGTAGGCAATGTAGGAAATAACAAACCCAGGTACTATTGCAATCAAGCCAGACAAAGGCAAAACTGGCATTTTGTTGACTGTCAGGTATAGTCCCTCCTGGGTTTGTCCAGCTACTGTAATCCCCCCGCGGGAGGCTGAGGCTGTGCCGGAGGATGGCACTGACTCTGTTTACAGAGTATATGCTAATGCGGTTCCAGCGTGACTCTTACAGTAACGGTGGAGCGGTGCTTTCAGAAATGTTTGGATGTGGCATGCCAGATAATTAACTGCCTTTACTTGCTCTTATTGCTTTCCAAGTCACAGGGGATAGAGGAAAGCATCATCTTTTCCTTGAATCCTTATTTTATTTGAAATCCAGGAAACAAGCGTGATGTCTGTGCTAATGCCTGTGGAACTGTACTCCCAGTACCGGAGTCTGTTAACTCTCCCAGCCCCGATGCTCTCGCTTCTCCCTGTGCTCTGATTCACGGGGGGATCCCGAGTACCAAATCAGTCCTCCTGCACCATGGTGTTCAAACACAGCAGGTCACGCTGCTGGATAATACAGAAACACCATTACTCAGATTTTTGCTTAATTTAAAAAAATGCTGCCCCTCCCTGCCCCGAGGCATGGGGCAGTGTGTGTGTGTTGGGGGGACACTTATACTTTCCCTCCGTCAAGGTAGCACTGAACAAATGCTGCTCCAGGTGCTACCCTGCCAGTGCTGGAGAAAGCCTTTTCTCCCACCAAAAACCCTTCCCTTCCCTTCCCTTCCCTTCCCTTCCCTTCCCTTTGGTCCCTGGGTGCCTGTAAAGGACTTTTTCAACTTTCTGATAATTTCATGGGAGTAGGTCTTATTGAAATCCATGGCAACACTTAGAGTGGACTATATAAAATAGGCCTTGGGGATTTTAAGTATTCTTATACTTTCCCTTTCTAAGAATCTGCACTAATCTTATCTTTAGTGACTTGACAAAATTAATTTTCTGCCAAAGCATAGTGAGACAGGACGGTTTCACAGTGTCCTGCCTGCAATAACTGGCATCCCCTGGTCCCTGCTGTCCCACAGCCGTGTCACCCCAGCAGCACGCACTCCACTCTGCTCCTCGGGAGAAAAAAGGAGGACGCTGCTTAGCACGCTAAGTCCCTCGCAGCACAGAGCTGCCGTGCTGTGGGGAAGCCTCTCGGCGGCAAAGGTGCCCTCATCCCTTGAGCCAACAATGCTGCTTTGTCCTGGTGGAAGAAGTGCAGCTTTATCACTTGGGTGCCCGGCACAGGGAGGGGCAAGCAGGGCTATAAGGAGTACAGACACACAGCTTTTCATGATACTCATGTACAGCACGCCGTGGCAGAGAGGCAGCTCGGAGGAGAAAGAATATGCGCAGAACAAAGAAATGCGGTCAGGCAGCAACTATAAAATTTCAATATAGAAAGTGGAGCTGATGTCATTTTAACATCCCAAGCAGTGCCAAGAATTCTAAGCTCCGTATCAAGATTCAGTGCAAATCCCCCACATACTCACAATTTGTTCTTGTGGAAAAATGAACTTTTATGGAAAATATGCATGGGAACCTGCCAGAGGAGTGTGTTGCTTTATTTCTTTTATTAATTTTGAATACATTAGTTCAGAGAGCAATCCCATTTTAGCATCAACTGCCTCTATCCAAGAAGCCGAAGCTCAAATGCAAATAGTGGAGGCGAGGGAACTGTGGTTTTTTTGTATGACCAGTTGTTAGATGGGAAGAGCTGTTTAAGTAGGAAGAGGTGTGGGAAGGCTCAGTGGGATGACTGAGCTAAAGCTTTTTTACTGGTGACATATCTGAATCGTGATAAGACGCACCTGAATGGAACAGCATCATCAGCTATCATAACTTTGAATGTGTCAAAGGTGGGATTGCAAGCAGCTCCTGTGATTAAGGTTACTCATATGTGTCCTGCTATAAGACCGCATTCGCAGTTGCTTATAACTTTGCCAGACTTGAACCGTTTAGACTGAGTTCTTCCAACTTGATTGTCTGCCTTGGGCTAAGTTCTTTTCTGGAAAATTTCAGCCAAAACTGTCCAGCCATTTCCAAGAATGAGCATAGGGAAAAAGGCATTGTTGTCCAACTGGAAAAAAAAGAAAGGAAGAAACAGGAGGGGGGAACCTGGTGATCCTTTCCTTGGATAGTTCTTATCCCTCTGTGCTTTGGAGTAGAGATCTGAAATTTGGCAGCTTTGTGTTAGGACTGCAATTTTTTTTTTTTTTTACTTTGTAAATCTCCTCCAATTTGGCTTAGTGATAGCCTTTGAAGGGAAAAAATAGCAACTTACTAGGGACATACTAGGGCCAAGTAGTCAAAATCCGCTGAGATTCTTTCCCATGTGAGTGAGCTAAGCCCAGGATCCTGGCAGCTCCCAGTGCCGACCTGAATGCTCCTGTGCACCCAGTCGGTGCTACCAAGTTCCTGCTGCTCCTGCTGCCTCCCCACAGCTCTGCAGGGACCAGGCTACCCGTGTCCCCTCTCTGCAGCCCAAGAGCCATCCCTAGCTCTGGGAGCAGGATGAAGCTGGACTCTCCCTGCAATGCTGCTCAGGGCAGAGGGGTTGGGCAATGGAAAGGCAGGCAGGGAACAACACTCTTCTTTTGACACCTTCCCCGCACAGCCATGAGGCAGCCAGGGACCCCGGGGATGCTGGGCTAAGGGAAGGTCTGGTACTGGGATGCTAAAGCTGAAGGATGGCATGGGACTGAGATGGGGAGTACATGGTACAAGTGAGGAGTCAGGGGCTCAGGGGGCTTGGGAGCAGGGCAGGGAGGTGTTGTCAGGGTGTGAGCCACAGGGACAGTCTGGACATGCCAGAGCCTGACATGAAACCTGAACTGCCCCATCCATGGTCCCTTTTTGGGAATGTGAGTGCTGCCTTGCAGAACTGGCTTCAGTCCCACTCTCCCTGCAGGGTCTTTTGTGCCAGGTCTCGCTGAGGCTTTTCCCCAGTCTGCAGTCAGCAGCTGTGGGGTGTGCCCCCCTGTCTACACGTGCCATAAGACCCTGGTACTGAATACTCCCTCCCTGGGATGGGAGTTGATGGGGACTCTGCCTCGAGCATGTCCAGTGCCGCCTGATGCTGAACACTCCTGCACAGCCCCAGCACCAGCAATGTCTGTTGGTCACCCCTTGGTCACAGCTCATGACCTTGAAGCACTGGGCTGTGGGACCCATGAAGCCTGCAAGGGTGGATGTGGGCATGGGTCTTGCTGCAGGGAAGGCCCACCGCTGTGGTGGGGGACAGCTGAGATGGGTGACCAAGCTGATAAACTGGTGCCTGATGCGATCAAGCTGGTTTCTTGCATGCATGTCTGTTCCCTCCATTTCCATTTTGTTCAAGTGGCTAAAGCACCACCACACCCCCGACAGAGGTACCAGAGCTCAGAGACACTTGTGAAGCACCCAGATACGATAGGGAGGTGTGCCACTGAAATTTTCCCAGTGTTGGGAAAATGAGTAATTTTTATTCGGAGGAGGACTTGGGTAGCAAATAAAGCCTAGGACCACACTGAGAAATAAGGAAAAAACAAAATTCTATATAACAACTTCTCCAGTGAGAGTGGAGAAGTGGCATCCTGTGCCATGGGATAAAGCTGAGACCTCTGGCAAAATGCTGTGTGATCATCTAATTAACAAGTGTATCATAACACATAGCACAAGGGAGGCCTAATTCTGGCATCTCTTGCCTCATGGGTTTTTCAGTCTTAAACTGTATTCTCATAGCCTATTTTTGTATGCAATACATATGCAGCATTTGCAGACAGATGGTGAAATCTCAGTGTTTCCATTTTGCCACTTGACATGATTTCCACATTGAAAGGTAGCTTGTTTCCTCTCCTGCTGGAGTGGCAGGGACAGGTGGTTTCCTTCACTTCTATGGCTATGGTTACAGAGCATCCTGTACAGCCTCTCCTTCCACAAAGCCAGGCAGTGAAGTTTCATCATCTTCATCCGCTCCCGGGAGTCCCATGCACACACCAGGACTCAGCTGTGCGAGATGGTGTAGAAACAAAGACCAGAAGAACAGGAGCTGACAATGTGAGAAGACCAGATCTGCCTACAGTCAGCTACTGAGAGATGAAGGAGTTCTAAGAAGCTGTGAGACGGTGTTGGCCAGCATGGCAGGCAGTGCTTGCTGCAAACCAACAGCCTTGCCTTTGTCAAGGGTGTCACAAGAAGGAGTTTTCAGCAGGGATTTGCAGGAGAACTGAAACAGAAAAGGAGAAGGAGTGGTGGATGTTTACAGGCTTCTGCTCCAAGTGTCATGGAAGAAAACAAGAAAGTGCTTGTTTGGACACTGTGGCAAACAGTGCCCTAAACTTTGATGCTGGATAAGAGCAGGTGGGTGGAGTGGAGACTGACAGTCAAAGGACTGGAGGTGCTTTTTGGGGATGTCCTTGTGGAAGCTGTCACAAAAGAAATAAATCCATGAAGCTATTGCTGTTACAACTTTGATGTGATGATTAGAAGTGGGGAGCAACATCATGAATGAAGCAGTCAGGTCTATGCATAAGGTTTCTTGCACAGCTCTGGAAGAGCTGCCACCTCCTAATCTGCAACCCTGGCTGGTCCAGCCAGCTCCTTTCACTGCACACAGTCCAGGGAAATAGTGAGGTCACCTCATGAGTGCTAACCCAAAACCTTCATTGCTTGATGAATTGCTTGACCTACTTGAGATTCAGACCCGGCTCCTATCCCACCTCTATTCCCAGATAGCTACTGGCTATATCCCATCATGCTCTTCCTACAGTTTTGGTCTGAATTAAACCAGTATGTGTGACATGACCAGTTCAACAATCACAACACTGTGCCTTGGGACTTAGCCTTTGCTGGAAACTAAAGTACATGCATTTAATTCTGCAGTTCCTCACTGAACAAAATGGGGCTTTTGTGTAATTCCTATTTCTCATTTGTTTCCAAATAGTCATGAATCATGAACTATTTTGTCTTGGAAATTAATGCTTTTTTCCCAAATGATCTGCTTTGACCTACTCTGCAGACCCCCGTGTCTCCACAGATTGTGTCGGCCAGGTCTTCGGTTCATGCCAGGGTCTTGGGTTCCTGAAGGTGGTTGTACAGTAACATTGAGATCCCCAGATCTTGTGGCTGGAGAGAACCAGATTGATCCCAGCCCTGAGAGAAGCTTGCTACCTTTCTGCAGTTGCATGCCAGATATAAATTTGTCTTCATGTTATTCTGCTGTCCAGTGACATGAGATAGGGTGAAACATCAAAGAAATTTGTTCATGAATGGATGCACAGATTTTGTCTCCTACCAAGATACAGCCCTGGCTGAGTACTCTTGTAGCAACCATCTTGATAATCCACACAGTGTTATCCTATATAAATCATGTCCTACTTCGTGCAGGGGATCTGCCATGTCTTCAGATGCATCCATGAAATACGTGTCACCTGGGCTGCGTGATCTTTACAGAATCCTCCAATTTCAGGGACACTTTGGAAAAGTGATATATTTGGTGCTTTATTGGCTTGTGACTTAAATTCAGAAGGGGAGTGAATACACAGTTATATCAGAAAAGAAAAACTCATTTCTGATAAGGCAAAGGCCTTACCTTTTTCAAAAGAAGGAGACTAGCACAGGGTGAGGAGGATGAGCATTTCAGTCTTTTGCACTGGTGAAGACCATTTGGGAAACCCCTACCCAGACATAAATTCAGGTTTCCCACCCTAAGGCAAGTGTCATGGGTTCCCCTAAGTCCTTTTCTATCGATTAATTTATTAATTGATAAATTAATACTTGTGAATCCCATGGTCCAAATCTATGTATGAGACTTATGACATACACAGGTTTCTAATAACCTCAAACTCACTGAGGGTTTTTTAACTGCTTATGGCCTTTTAGCATGTTTTCACTTTTATTTAGATATCTTATCCCTCAGCAGTGAATTTCTCTTGTTTTCTCTTCTTTTCTGCTACTACTGGTTGGATGTTTATGCCCTTGGCATTTTCTACCTGCAGGGCAGAAAGCACCTCCTTGTATCAAACCTCTGACAGCGGACGGCGTTGAGCTTTGGCTGTGCTGAGCTCACTGCACAAGGTGACTCCAGCTCTGTAGCCAGAGCACAATAAACTCTCACCCGAGTTCCCATCCCTGAGCCTCAACCAAATCAAGCAAGGTTTTAAAGTGAACCGTGTCGCAATGTGCAGCCCTCTAGTATCAAGGCTGTGATTGTGTGTCTGTCAAAGACCGGCCATCACACGTATCGGGTCATGCATGATCAGCCATACCCACCTTTGTCCCCTTCTCCTTGGGCACACAGTCCTGCTGTCGCATGTCGGGTCGCTAGCCACCAGGCAGGGTGTCACCTGCAGAGCTAAACCCTGCACTTACTTCTATCCCCAGCCATCTCATTGGACAAAACACCAACGGGGCTTGCAGAATGGCTTTCTTGCACAGCGCGTCCACTGCTGCGACTGCCAGGGTTTGTACCACTGCTGCACTTTGGTGCTAGACAGAAATGGTGTTGTCAACAACCTATCTCGGAGAAAGAGAATCAAATGAAATTGCTTTCTCCTCCTCCGCTGCCTTTGTTCATAACGGTTTGCTTTGGCCTCTTGCATATATGTAATCAAATGCTGCTGCTTTCCACATGCTACAGCTTGCTGTGTTTAAATTGAGAGGAATCTCCCTTAAATATTTATTTAAACAATAATATCCCTTGAGCTCTTTATAAATTGCTGTACAAGATTGCCTTTCATAAAAGACCCCAACCTTTTTTTTAAAATTTATTTGAACTGCTTTCCTGCCTCACCGCCGTGCCGTGGGCCAGCACCTCCTTCTGCCGGGGTTGCAGATCCCACAGCTCAGAAAGCCGGTGCCTGCTCCACAGAGCTTACAGACCCAGACCTCAAATCATGCCAGCAGCTCCCAGAGTTGCAGGGCAGAGTTTCAGCAGTCATATTGTTTCTGTCCCAGGAACCCAACAACCCTGTAACTTCCAGGAATAGGCTCCTTTCAGATGCAGGAAAGCTGCTCTGAGAGACACCTCTTCCTACTGGTACCCACACACAATGGCTGAGGCTGGAAACACAGGAAGGCCAACCCTCTGCGGCTCTCACCAGCCAGGGGGGTGGACCTGAGGCTGCAGACACCTCTCAATAGTATTTAAATTATAACTTCAGAACCTGCAGTTCTGGGCATTTTCTGAGCAAAAGACCTTCAAGACACATAAAACACACTCTGTACTATTCAGTTGGAGTCCGCAAATCTAAGAAAGACTCACCATCCAAAATAAAAAGTTTTTTATATTGTACATGAAAGAGAGGATTCAAACTCTTCGCTTAGAGGCCATTTGTTTGTATTTAATTTTAGCTAAAGGTGGACTTTCACCAAAGTGTTGGTTGTATTAATGTTATCTGTTAAAAAGTTGGCCTGAAATTATCGGTGTTTAAGAGTAAGTGGTGGAGAGCTACAGTCCTTCTGCATTTCTAATTCCACATTCTTCTAGCATCTTGGGGAATCAGATATTGGCAAAATCTGCATAGTCAACATGGGTTTGGGTAGAAATTGGATTACTCACCAGCTAAACTAAGTGCAAGGAGATAATTCATTATGCTGTTCCTTAGCTATAATTGAGGCTCATCTCCCTGTTCTAGGCTCTGTGTGGGTTTAATCATGGGAGCTAAACAGGAGACAAGTACCAGAGCTTCTCTGAATCATTTTTATTCTTGTCCCAGTTCTTTATCATTAATTACATCAAAGCATATTTCCATGGAGACAGAAAGTAGTGCCATCAGCCTGCTGTCCCTCAGGTCCCCCTGAAACCTTCACTTGCTTTGCTAAAGTGCAGTGCGTCTCAGGAGGGTCCCTTGGGAGGAAGAGGCAGGCTGCATTTTGCTCAAGATCCTTCTTGTTCTAAGTGCAAATTTCAACAGACTAAATGAAAAGATATATCCTTTCGAGAGTGAATGCTATTGGTGAAGCTGGGGGATCAATTAGCCTTTTCTGGTGGCTGAGGCTGATTGCAGAAACAGTTTTGAACATCAGGAGGGCATTGAGTATTACTTTCCTCCCATGGTGAATGCAATATGTGGAAAGTCTGCCTCAGACATCCTTTTCCTTTTTCCAGTCTGAACTGGAAAGACCTGCTTGTACTTTTCTCTCCATCAGACACGGCCATTGTCAGCAACATGGATGTAGTATCACAGTTCGATAATTTCAAATCAATACTTCATCACTTTGCTCTGTTCAGAGGAAGCACATTTTTCTCTGCGTGGGTATGTGGAGCCTTTATCCAGCTCGCATCCACCCAGCCATCTTGTGTCAGTGTTAGGGTCAATTCCCTCCTTTTAATTTCCTCCCATTCTTTATTCACAGCATCTGGCGTAGTCCTTTGACGGTGAATGTGTCTGAAAGAGTATTTCCAGAATAAAGTTCTTAAACCTTTTTTTTTTTAATTTCTTGCCTGTACTAGTCAATCTGAACAGATGCTTAGTAGCAAGAAAGGGCTCTTTCTTCCTCTCCTTCCAAGCTTTTGCCTTTCAGCAGTAGCTCTTGCATAGCTCCTGCATTACACATGGCTGCACTGGGCCCAGCGTTTCCATTTCATGGGAACTTCTGAGAGTCATACCCTTCTCCTTGTACACAATCAGGTCAGAAAGTCAAATTGCAGAAAATTTGAGGGAGCTGCATGGTCCTGAGAATGTTGTTTCAGACATGTCCAGGTCACTTAATTCCAGAAACAACACATTTTGATGGTTCAGAACTGAAACAACTTGTTTCCAGTTTGAACTGAACCAAAACCTCTGACTTCCTCTCAGATTGACATTAGTCCATGCCCTCTGTTTTCTGCTCCAGTGTCTCATGGGGGCTTGTGCTTATCTACAGTAGCTATGGCTCACCCAGCTGGGCTGCATGCACCCATGAGATACAGCAATCACACTCCTGTGTCACTCCACTGGAGGTGGGAACACCTCTTCCACCAAGGAACAGGCTTTTCCCGTGATGCTGCACATCTGTAATGGAAGGTATTCACCCAGAAAAAGGACTTTGGTGATGTGACCCAAAGCACTGCAGCAGAAATCCCATCTCCTCCTGGAAGCCCCTGGAGACCTGAGGTAAGGCACTGAAAAATGCAAGACTGAGGAAAGCCACCCATGTCCCATGACCTGAAGCTATGCCAGAAGAAGCAAGCCCACTCATTTCACTGTACTTTTGCAGGGGCTGGAGCTGCCTCCTGGACATGGCGAGACTCGCTTCCCAACCTCCATCCTCCTAGATTTGGAGAAGGGGCTTGAAGTGCGATGCCCCACATCCACGCTGGCTGTCCTACCCACAAAACCAGCCATTTCCTTCTGCCCAGTAAGTGCTGGAGGGCTGTGGACAGCATAGGCACAGGGCAAGAGCCGAGCCGGGCACTGTGACCACTGTGCTGGGCACCCCTGCAGAGGTCCCTGATGTTTGCGTGGCCAAGGTTTGCTCAAAGAAGCATTGTTTTAATTAGGCCATGTTTGTGTGGCTTTATGAGCACTGAAACAGCGTGAGTCCGAATGATTAACTGTTGTTATTTATCAGGTATAATACTCCCCAGTCCTGGGGCTGAACTCTCCAAACTGAAGCCCAGTATATACAATCAAGTCTTGCCTCTCTCCAAACAGCGCCCAGCATCAATCATGGCACTGTAAATTGTTTATGCAAAACTGCAGACATCATAACTTATTAAATAACTCTCTTGTCAGTCAGATAAGTAAATATTTCGAAAGACTGTGAACACCACGGCAAGCTCCAACTGCCCAAACCAGCTCCAAATGGATCCAAGTTAACAGGGGACCAGATTTGCCTTGCCTTTGATGTCCCTGTTCCAAATTGGGTTGAGAAGGGATCTGAAAACAAGCCTCCCTAAGGGAAGCTAACGCAGTTTTAAAGATGCTCAACTTTGTGTAGAGATAACAGGAGGAAGAAAACCAAGGAAAGTGTTTGCAAAGAAACTATCTTCCTGAAGCTGTAAATTTGAACTTTTGGGAGTCAGAGCCTCCCCCTCCTTCTCCACGTCCTCCTCCCTTAACCCAGACAAATGAGGTGGATGCCAGCAAACCTCTGCTGCAGAAAGGATGGAGCGTCCACTCCTTGGGCCATAGCTGGGGACTGCAATGGTGGGTCTCTCAACTGTTGGTGAAATGGATGGTGGTCGCACCTTTACACAACTGCCTCGCGGTGCAGGCACCAGTCCCACGGGCTTTGCGCGAGAGGAAGGGAAAGGCGTTGGCATTGACTCCCACACCTCCATTGCCTGCCTGTGGTAAGGCACCGTGCTTTTGAAAACACACCATTTCACAGCTAACTGCTTCTGAAACATTCAGCTCTCTGTTTGGTTTAGGATGTTGTTTTATGAGATATTTCTTTCCAATAATTTCCAACAATTATTTGGGATCTTTTACCTTTTGAGTTCACTGAGTTGTACCGGTTCACCTCCTTTTCAAAAGGGATCATGTTACAGGCAGGAACGTGGAGTTGAAAGGGCCTGAGCCTTTGCAACAGGAATTTGTTTTGGAAGCAAACGAGTCGGAAGGAGAGGAAATGGGCAGCCCACCAAGGACTTCGGCAGGATTATCCCACCCTTTCAGCAAGCCATAGCCGGGGCAACCCGTGGGCTGGGGCTGAGCCTCCTTCCAGGGGAGGCAGGGACAGACAGACCACTCTTACCAGCAGTTTTATACAGCACAGGATCTGGTCCTGTTGTTTGAAACCTCATCTGAAAAATCCCCTCGGGCACAGATCTCATTAATGTGGTAGTCACCATGAGTGTGGAAACTTTCGCGTGGGTGCAGCTGGCTGCATGCTGCTGCCGTTGGGTTGCTGGGGTGCTGAGGAGGGCAGTCCTCCACGCAGAAACCCATCGAAGGCCATGCACAAAGTTTGTTATCAGCTGAAAACTCATTGACTTGAGGCTAACCTGATGCTGAGTCATTGGTTCAACTGCATGTTTGGCATTTACTTGTTTGGTACCTGACTGGGACCTCCTTTCATGCAATTCCTTTAATAAGATTTTAATTCTTTGTCTTTTGAGTTACTTCAATACCTCCTGTTGCTGGTGCATCTGGGTAGTTTTCTTAAAATATATGTTTCCGTGCACTGTGTGTATTACTTATTTAATGTCAGAGGCATGTGTGAGTCTGTCCATGTTTGCAAGAAGGCAGGGTTTTCATCCCAGGACTAAATCAAATGCTGCCAAGACAGCACAGTACAGACATAAATAAAACATAGGTCGTAGAGACAAACTCAGTGGTTCTCATCTCCTTAAATATCTGCTCATGTTTGTGCACAGCCATACTTACTGGCACTCCTGCCTCAATGTATTCAGTATAAACTGATGACTGATTGAGAAAATAAGTTTAAAAAAAGAGTAATTTCTTACTGTGGTAGCACACGTGGGTAGATGCAGAGGGGAGATGGGAAAAGGGTGCAGAAGTAACACTGACCCCGTGGTGCACACGCCAATGTGAAATGCAGTCAATACAGTCAATATGTTCACGTCCCACAGGTGCACAGAGGTTTCACACATTGGAGTAAATGTTTCCTTATTCCTAGACACACATGATAGAAAAGGACAGAGCACAGAAGGAAACATATTCAGGGAACCTGCCAGAAAGAAAGGTGTTATTTTTTAGAAGAGAGCAGGAAACACTCGAGCTCTGGATCCAGCTCCAGCTCCAGCCTCCAGCCATGGATACTAACCCGCACTGATGCAGACATCACCTAAGTGCCACCACTCTTATGGGCTACATTCCTGTACTGCATTGCCTATGTGGCTGTCAGTGAATGGGGTGTCCCAGTGTGCTGTATGAACCTCTGGACACTACAGGAGGAATATCCTCCCACCACCCGGAGCCCCGAAGCCCCAGGACTCCCATACCGTGCAGGACCCCACAGCTCACATAGCCCATCACAGTCATGTCCCCTCTCCCATGCTGGGGGAAGGGGTGATCCATCTTTTCCATGAACCACTGCCTGCCCCTGGATGCATACCCTGCTGGCTTCTTTCTGAGTAGGTGATGTGTTGGTAACTATGCTGCTTAGAGGCTTTTTTGTAAGCTAAAGGTACAATGCGGCTGTGTCTGTGTTAGTGTTCCTATTGACCGGCACCTACAATGGGAAGTTTGCAGTGGGGGTAGATTTGCCCTTAACTAAGTGCATTTCTTTTCTTATCTTCATTGCAACATGTCACTGGTTTTTCATCCATTAGTGATTTTTTTTTCCCCTCTTAACATTGTCTCTGATTTCTGTGTCATGAGGGGGAGTATTGTGAGATCGCATTCTCATGATGGGAGAGGCAGAAAATCCGTTCTGTATATCATGTGCCCTTGGCTCCCAACACCACAAAGGATTTCTTCAAGCCCTGCTCATTATCTCGTTTTATACTTTAAAAGAAAGGCTAAAATGCTGGTGACAAATGGCCTCGTTTATCACATTTAATTGACTGACTGTTCTTTTAAGCCTCTGAAATACACACTTTGGGCCAAAGCACTGGAAAAAGAACATGCCATTTACCCTGGTCTGCTGCCAGGTCACATTAAAAAATGTTCAAGAGGTGTTTGCTAGACCAGTACATGGAGCACGCTTTCTCCAGCAGTGTGTGTCCAGCTGTATGATGTGTTGCTCTTTGAAAAGGAGATTGAGCAATTGCATCAGAGGTACTTTTTATCCTTTTCTAATTGCACTAACAACTTTACTAGAAACTTGTGCTTGTGCAGCACAAGGTCTGTGCCCTCTGCAGAGGGTAGGACTTGGCAAAAGGTCCAAGGGTCCATGAAGTAGAAACATAGCCGTTCTGGAGATGGCCAGCCATAGGCACAGCTCTTACCACTGTGAGGTTGCTAATATTTATTACAGTAGCAGAACCGAGTTGCATGCACCAAAAGGTAGGCACCTTGCTCCTAACCCATGCTTTCCAGCCCCTCACATGTTTTGCCCTGCCGCAGCAGAGCTCCTGCCCCATTTGAAGCCCTGTCTGTGCCAGCCCGTGCGTGGCCTTGGGGGACCCCAAGTCTGGGCTCTACAATGGTTTCCCACAGCAGGGCCCATGTTCCAAGTGGCTTCTCTCCCCTCTCTCTGCTCGGTATGGTGTGGCGCAGCCTGCAGCTCCCACCCTGCGGGTGCTACCTGCTGTGCCACCCCAGGCTTTGCCTGCGGTGTAATTGGGTGCACTCTCACCCCAGCACCCTTTCCTCCTGGTTTCTACCAACCCTGACAGTGTCATCCCTTTCATGAGCAAGCAGCAGAAATGGGGTTGGAGTGAAGCTGTTACGGGAAGGGTGAAGCCGTTACAAAGTTGTATGTGGAAGGTGTCAATACTTCCCTGTTGACTAGGGGAGTGCCTTGAATGGGACCCTGGGGGTCTCCCTTCATCCCAGAACTAACCAACGTTTTCATTGACAGCTTGGTCAATGGAAAAATAGCACAACATGCTTGTTGCAGCTATGGCGGGAGTTGTGCTGGCTGTAGGTTGCAGGAGTGACAAACTGGAGATAAGGATTGAAAAGCCCTAAGATGCGGTTTGGGAGGGATGAATGCACAACTCTCCCCTGTGTCCCTGAGCCAGGCGGGGGCTGAACTGCCTGGGCTGCTGGTCAGCTCCGAGGATCTGCAGGTTGTGATGGGTCACGGGCTGACTCAGTACCTATAACGTCATACTGTTGCAAAAAAAAAATCCAACAACCTCCATTGTGGCGCACATAAATAGAAATACAGCATGCAAGACACCTCCCTTCCCTCTGTTCAGCTCGCCCTGTTAGTGTGAGACTTCACCTAGAGATTTTTTTATGGATGGGAATGCTATCCCTCAAGAAAAGTGTATACAGGTATGTGCAGAAAGGTAGGCTAAAGAAACTGGGTTTGATTAAAGAACAGATGTCTGAACGGAGAAATAATGGCTTTCAGGCACATAAGGGCTTGAGCAAAAAGAAAGTAAATAAACTGCTTTCTGTCCCTGCTGTAGATAGCAGCCACATGCTAAAATTTCAGTGAGGGTGTGTACTGGGTCTGGCTGGGAGGGAGTTAAGAAAGATTTAAGACAGATTTAAGAAATGTTCCTAACAGTAAGAGTAGTAAAACATTGAAATACTTTGTCTTGGGAGACTGTGGAGGTTCTGTTATTAGAAGTTTTTAAGAACAGGTTATCCAGACACCTGTAAGGACTGACCCAGGCATGGGGTGGCGGGATGGACCGGAGCCAGCCTGAGTCCCCGGGGACCCTTCTGCATGACATTTTCATCATATTAATGTGAACACATGAGACTCCTCTTATAAAGTACTAAAAACATCACCCTGGTTTCTAAACAGCCCCCAGAAAAGGTTTCAGTCTCAACCGAGCCCGTCTCCAGTTTGAAGATGGAAACCTTTTGACTCCTTTCCCCATCCCATCCTCAGACAAACCTGCTGCAAAGGGGCCACTGAACCCTAAAGTCACAGAAATCTTCTCCCCCCTCCTGTCATCTGCTGGCCTGGGAGCCCAGAGCTGGAAAGGCCAGCAGCAGGACCCTTGCCCTGGGAGAGCCGGTCCCACATTCCTGTTCCTCCCCACGGCAGCACACACAGAGCACCTCGGAGCACATGCAGGGCACCCCAAAACCCAGCGCCACCCCCCCACAGCTGCTTGCCCCTAGGAGACCCCGTCCCTTCTCAGCCCCAGCCACCCCACGCTGGCCACTGGGGGACTCGGCATCGCATCTGAAGTAAAAGATTGACACAAATCCCACTGTCCTGATTAGCAGCCCATCTAATCCCCATGATGTCAGTAGGGTTTTGCGTGGCAGGATTTGCCCACTGCCATCGTAGGGGCACTGCTGAAGAGCTTTGGGTTTTATTCCCCTGCCTTCTGGCCGGTGGCGGGCAGGAGGAGGCTGCAGGTGTAAGCCTGTAGTAGGAGCCTGCGCTGGGATTTTAGCCACCCAGCAAAATTCACTGCTAAGTTTTGTTTATCTCGGTGGGAAAATGGGACAGAAAGGTGTTTCCTGAAGAATGCAGAGAAATCCCACCGTGCAGTTCCTCTTTAACTGCACAGCATAGATATATATACGGATTTGATTATATCTATGTGTATAAATATATATATTGCAATTATACTGCTTTCATGCTTCCTACAAGCACAGTTTCTGGGGCTAAGACAAGGTACACATGTGGCAGGGGGAGGAAAGGGAGAGATGGAAGGAGAGGAAACTGCCGCCGGACACAGCAGCTCTCCTCTAACCCCCATTTTTACACTGATGGAATGCACCCGGCAACTGTTTCTACTATTTAAGGAAAAAGGTTCCTATACAAAATCCTGTGGTTTTGAAGTGATCCTTTTATAGGCATAAAGAGATTTTTCCACATCCCTCTATTTGATTTCTTTTTTTACTCAGACCTGGCTACTCAAATAGATATTTGCAGAATATCATGCACTGGAATCAGACACTTCATTCCTATTCTTGGTACTGGAGATCAAATATCCCACCAGTTTACCACATAAAGCCACAGGGATGGAAACTGAAGTCAGTTTAGCTGTAGGGCAGTGCAAGAGAGAGTTGAATTTGGTCCCGTACCCATCCTGAGGGATTGTGACCTGGCAATGCCCCATCACGGAATTGAACGTGCTGTATGTTCTACAGCGGGTTCGCCATAGTCACAGCGCTCTCTAATGAGTTGTTTACTCTCATGCGTCTCAACAGTGGTGAATATTAATGGCATTTGTAATCTCCTCGATTTGGAATAAGATTAACTGTATGTTAACCTTGACTTAGTAACACAGGGTTTTAGGGCGTGTATCCTAAACAGCAGTTGAATGCAATGCACAACCTGCACCTGGAGCAGGGACCTGAACACTCATCTCTCCTGTCCCAGAACTGGGAGATGTGGCATTCACATCTGTTCGGGCCCAGAAAACAGTGAGCACATCCCGCATTCTGGACAGCGAGTTGCCAGCAGCGATGTGGGATGGGGAGGTACATGGGGTGCCTGGGCTGTGATTGCGGGTGCTTGTGCGGGAAGACTTGGCCAGGCAGCATGTGTCGCATGTGGGGTCTCAGGTGGGAGACATCCAGCCCGAGGGCAGATGCTGAGCTCCTTGGCCCGGACAAAATGCTGGGATGTGAGGAAGCAAAGCAAAACTTAGGGATTTACAAGGAAGCCCACATACACCTGAGAGCTCCCTGAGTCCCTCTTCAGGCTCAGGGAGCCTGAATGCCCGGATGCCCCACCAATGACCTTGGGGGCATCTGGGCACAAGTACTAAGCTGGGGACCCGAAAGCAGCGTTACACAGCTTAGTGCTTTGTAAGGACCAACACAATCTTTAATTTATTACTCCAGACTATACAGTCATATACTGTGCTGGAGGTAGCTTTTCTGCACAAAACTACGAAACAAGGGATTTACAGAGCCCCAGTAGCCGCTCAGAGCCAGATGTCTATTATCTCATCGCATACATATGCTGCGCAAAGATGCCGGCGCTAATACTTTCCTTCACTACCGTGGAGACATGCCTGGTACCACCAGTTTGCGCTGACATAAATAACAACCTGTCCAAGCATCTCCCCTACAAGTGCTGGGGGAAGGGGGAAGGACATATGTTCCAGATGGAAATACAACCGGGGGTTGTGCCCTCGGTGGCTTCGAGTTATATAATTTTATCTCAGTGCGACCTGAGTGGGAGTGATTCCTCCACAAACTGCATCATATTTGGCTGCTCGCACACTTACTTTTTTATGAAAGTAGGGGGACTGGTAAGAGGGACGGTGACAAAACTACCGAAAAGCAGCTGAGACTCCCAATACATGGTAAAAAAAATTAACCTGCTACGTGGTTCCCCCTTGACAGATGAGGCATGTTCATTTATTCCTGCTTTAAAGTGATGTAAATCTCTGACTTCAGAAGAATAAATCCTGATTTACTCCCACACTGAATGAGTGGAAAATGTTGAAGCTGGATTTTGGATCAGTGGTACAGGTCTCAACTCTCCAGGCTTTGAGGACTCTCAACTTGAAATCATCTTTTAACTGCATATGAGGCCACCATAGAAAATTATGTGATCCAGATATGCTTCCAGCTCATGTAGAAGGAATGATTAAGGCCAGACTGAAGATATATTGATAGAATGGGGATGGAAAACTAAGTGATGCCTGCCCACAGAGGGACAAACTCACAGCGCTCTCCCAAATTGTGGGTGGTCTCTTGTGCATCGCTCTAGTCAATGAGAACATTACACTCAAACATGCAAACCTAATTTGAAAAACCATTATTTAAACTGAACAATGAATGTATTGTAACTTCATCATTCACACACACTGAGCCTCAGCCCTCCGTTCTTCTCCAGTACATAGTAGCCTCTTCAAAATCCTGCAGTTTGATTTAAAAAAAAGAATGCTGTGGGTGTAAAGTTAGCATAGAAGTACGCAGACCACTGATGACTCTGTTTTCATCTGCACAGAGCATAAGGCAACCAGATGATTTATTTTTATTGGCACTGCAGGCAGATAAGCTTCCACTATTATGAAGGAGAGAAGTGCGGGTTGGCCCAGGCTGTCAGTCAGAGCGCACCCAGCAGAAAGACTACAAAACCCAATTCAGTAATTACATCCTCCTCAAGGACGTATTGCTGAGGAAGGCCAGGATCTCTGCTTGTCCCATTGCACTCGGAAATAACCAGGACTGCTCCTAGTCAACGAAGGACTTGGGCTGTTGTTGATTTCTGTAAATGTTGTGGCATGTCATGGGACATCACAGCTACGCTACAACTGAATCAAAAATGTCCAATTTGAAATAAGAACTATACACTGAGGCTGAAAAATAGAAATCCTCTACAAAGGTGCTGAGACCTGGTGCCGCAAACCCCCTTCCCAGCCTTTGGCAGGGTGACGGCAAGGGCAAGGAGGAGCATCTCTGCCTGGAGAGCTGCATCCCAGGGAGGCTCACCAGCTTCTCCCCCTCTCACAGGCAGGCTCAGCTCCATGTGGCCCACCCAGTGCCTGTCAAACCTGTTGGCAGCCTCCCTCCACAGCAGCCTGTCCCACCACCCCCCTCGGCTGCCTCCTTGCTGCACTTCGTCTCCTGCCTCCCACAGGCAGGGGGGGCAGCCTGTGATTATTCTCATTTTTCCCCTGCAACCACTTCAGCAGGGCTTTCCGGTATACAGAGCTCACCGGAACAAATCTTTTCCCTTTGGTTGTTGCTCTCCTGGCTTCTACAAAAAACCATTTTGTGGTCACCTGGACTTTGGCATTAAGGGAACAAAATTTTGATGGATATTCCCACTCTTGCTGGGTTGTGGCTAATTTATCCAGATCCTACGCTTTCCTTGAAGGAGACCTTGATAATCATGCAAATTACATTTTTACCCTGTTCCTCTGAGATCTCAAGTGGGAAATGAATTCTTTTTGGATTAAAGATTGCTAGAGGACTCTAGCAAGTAAAAGGACCATGAATACAAATGGATGATCAGGGATGAACATCAAATGATATTAACAGCACTGCAGAATTGCTCCATAGCTTTAAATTTCAGTGTTGCGGGTCTGTGTGCCTCCACAGTTGTACTCACATTTCTTGGACGGTAGCATCGTACTTTGTATCCTCTTCTGTTGAGGAGGAAACAAGGCAGGTCTCCTGCAGCTTCAAGGCCAACAACGACGACATCTCAAAGAAGAGTAAATCACGGCTCCATGTACACCTGGACATGCTTTGGGCATGTCTTAAAGCATCTGCAGTGGGAAGCAGAGCTACTCGGAGTTTTGTGACTTTAAAATGTTCCTCCCAAAAGAAGGGATTTTATCATTGGTTTTTAAGTCCCTTGTTGTGGGAAAATGTTGCTGCTCCAGCACTCCTTCTCCTCCCCATTTTGCAGCCAGGGCTTAGCAAAGGTCGGAGTTTCCTTTAGCTGGCAGCTGGGTGTGCTCAGTGCTTTCTGCTGCTGGCATTGAAGATCAGGCTTTGGAGGGCAATGTGCTTTCCACAATGAAATCTGTTTGGAAACAGTAAAGATCTGAGGGCTCCCTCAGCTGGAAAATCAGGTTCGGCTTACCTGAATGTCAGGTCATCTGGGCTGGAGTTAATAAACAGCTCGGGACGGATGGGGACCAACAGTGATGGAGTTGCTTCTAGGAGCCTGTGAGGTCAGTTTCCTGCAGGGCCTGGCCCTTCACACTGACTCGGCCACTGCCTTATGGCTCCCGCTGCCCTCCCCAGAGGACAGCACTTGCCTGTGCGAAAGGCAGCTGGTGCTGAGGACAGACCCAGCTCATTGCATGTCCCAAACCTGTTGGGGGTTCATGGCTTTGAAACGCCTACCCCATCAGGACTGGGTGAAAGTGGCTGCCAGAGCCACGTGCTACCACGGGCAGATGGACAGGCAGCACAACCTCACAAGCCTCCTCTTGGTGGGAAATGCAGCTAAAACATCTAAATGGTTATTTGCACCCATCACCCAGCAGGCCAGGGTCAGCACCTCCACGCTGAGCCCTGAGTTTCTTTCCAACGTGGCAGAAGAAGGCAGACCCCCATGCACGCTGCGGGTTCTTTGTGGGACTGCCTGCGCAGGCAGGGCTCTGCCCACGCTGTCAGGAAGCTGTGCAGTGAGATACCTCACTTTGGAAGAAGGGACAGGGACAAAGGTGAAAAATGCAAAAAACTCACTGAAAATGTGACTCCTGGTTGCCATGGCTGTAATCCTCCTCGTAACCCCGCACCACACCGCAACTGAAAGAAAAAGAGAAGGTGGTTCAAAGCAGCCAGGGGCTCTGCCATGGGGATGCCGTGGCCTTCAGAGGACGCACGGGGGGACGGCAGGTGTTGTGAGGGGCTCCTCCCAGCTGGCACCGGTTACAGCAGTGCTCCTTCCCACGGATGTTTCGGGGCCCTGGCATGCCTGGATTTGGACCCCTTCTGCTGCCAAGGCATGAGTGCCTCCAAAGCAGGGACCCCACCACCGCACCCTCCACTGTTCTCCTTTTGGGCATCACACCACGAAATGGGTGCGGTGGGAAGGGACCTCCGGAGGTCATCCTGGGACTCAGGTCACCAGCCCTTACCCTGTTAGCCCATCTCCTTCAAGTCAAAGATGAGATTATTCCCTTCAGCTGCCAGAGGCTGAAAAAAATATGACTCAGATCTGATTTTGTACCACTGCAGCTAGATTTTCTGTCCTGTGCCGGGGAAACAATGAAAGGTGAAATCCCTGTAGGGAAGGATTTACAAAATTCTGTGGGAAATTGGTATTAC
>NW_008824941.1:286818-299346 GCF_000699105.1 Pygoscelis adeliae
ACAAAACTTTGCAGAAAAGCTGACCTTTTCAGCAATATCCACTGCAGCTTACCTAGGCACAAAAGTCTGTCTCTAGCATAAATGTGCTTCACTGCACATTCTCCTGCTGCACCTGAAGTCTAATATTGGTTAATTCCACCAGGATTTCCTTTAAAAGAGATACCATAGTGTAAATGATAAACCTGTTAAATTGCAAATGAGGTGAAATGGTGGGTGCTTTGGCCTCTGGAGAACGAAGACTTTGATTCTTAATGGTAGCTATTGAGACTTACCTGTTGCAAACCTGTAGGGAAAAAAAAATTTATTTACTGTCAGAACAAACTCTCCCCTCCTAAGCAGGCTCATACTGCCAGAAGGCACCAACTTTGTTTCATAACATTTGGCTGAGGACAAAATAGACACTTATGAGCAGCTTTTTCATATCTGGTTCCCGGTATTTTGAGAATATGTCCTTTATTTCTCCCTGTTGAAGGTATAGCCCATTAAAATGAGCCAGCATTAATAGAATAATAAATATGACATTTGATGCAATGCTAGCTTTTACCATTGTATATGATCATGGATATGCTTGTACACATCCAGAAAAATCCATTTTTTTCTCTAAGCCAAGACACCTTTAGTAAGCTACTCTGAGCTGCAATAGTGTTAACAGTGGATGGGAGTGTGGGTCCTCAGACAAGCTCCCTTCTTCACTCTTCCACTGAACTTACCAAAGTAGACTGATGGCACTTGCTGGATCAGATACTGCTGTCCATCGAACGAAGCCCTCTTACTCAGCTGCCTCTGACAGTTCTAAACGTGAAGCAACAGAGACTTTGACCTAGACAAAACTTCTGCTTATAATTATCACAATCAGAACAAAACAAAGAGCACCGTGACTGTTTTATTAATAGTGAGCTTTGCTGCTCCCAACATTTGCAAAATCTGTGTATCTGGCTCTCCAAGAATATTACTACTTGGATCTATTTCATATGGATTATGAAGGATAAAGACATTCCCGAAAGCTCACTTGCCAGCTCTGCTGCTCTGCCAGCACCAGTAATTTGAGAAGGAATGATGGTCCCTTTGAAATACGGATCGCAGCATGGCTGGAGTACAGGGCCCAGCCAGATACACATGCATGGACAGATCCGCAGATGATTCATTTTCTGTCCCACAGTAGCCCTCATCTTCCCTCTTCTGCTGCTCTGCGTCCTGCTGAGGTCACATGTAGGCATAGAAGACACCAAATCTGATCTTTGAAATAATTTCGGAAACATGCCTCCACATCAGGCTCTCCTCCTGATTGTAGGAAGAGAAGCCAGCAGCAGAAGGCTGGAGTAGGAAGGAGCTCAGATCTCATGCTTTCCTCACGTGTCAGTAATAGCTTTATGAAGAATTAGAGCATTTTTGCAGGACTGAAGGGTGCTGACGGCATCTGGTTTAACATGATAAACCTTGCTTGTCATCCCAAATTTATTGGCTATCAGATCAGCTCATCTGTTAGATTGGTATAGTGGCTCCCTGACATCATCAGGAGTGAATGTGTTACATCAATTAAGCCTTTTACAGTCCAGCATGGCTTTAGGTAAACTGCAGTAACTGAAGGGCTTAATGAGAAAAACAGCCTGCGCGTGTAGAGCCCTACCTGAGACATATATTTGAAAAGTGCAAGTGTCTGTTACATGGACCCCTAACTGCTTTATCAGATGAGAGGAGAAACCTGGCAAAGCTTAACGATCTCATGGCAAGACACGTGAACGTGGTTGAAAGATGTCTGTCAGATCATCGAAACAGATACTCAGGCTGCGGGAAGGGGTGCTGCCGTCCCAACTAAGGCGTTCCCAGCACACGCACCTCAGCTCGTCGCCTACCCAGAGAGCTTCCTGGGAGGTAATTGGCTTTTTCAGGAGCAGGGTGAATAAGCTGTAGTAGAAGAACACCTATGCTCTCTCTCACTCCCTGTAAGCCACAGGAGTTTGACGATCAGCTTTCTGTAACAATTTTGAGCTCTGTCTTGAGGAAAAAGTCACATGGACAGACATATTCTGCGATGTAGCAGAAGAGTTGGCTAATGGAGGAATTTTATACCATGTTAGGAATGTCTTTAAGCTGCTCTTGTATAGCTTTTTTGATGGGTGGCAGTACGAGTGGCTTTGAGCCTGGCATCCCATGACCCATCCAGTGTCCACACACGCAGCAGCTGCCAGACTGTGAAGTCCACCTGGCTCTACCGTTCCCTATCAGGCCATCAGTAGCAAGGGCAATAGAAGAGGGAATATCTGTTTTCTGCAATGGATATGTTCATCACTTCTATCCTGGACCCCTCTTAGGGAGTGGGAGAAGGGGAGTGCTACATGGGAGAAAACGTACCCAAGCCAGGGCAGTGGCAGCCTCTTCCCTTGTCACCCTTGTGCCATGCTCGTCATGACTTCCCAGCTGCAAAGAGCCAGCCAGCACTATCCCCCCCATGGTGGCTTCACTGATGGGGAAGAGCAGCACCAGCTATGGTTTGAGCAAGAGCAGCTCCAGCTGCTGAATTCAGAGCCCAGGACACAGTCACAGAGCATCTGAGCGACCCCGAGCACGGCCACCTTGTCTGCAGGGTTGGATGGCAGAGAGGCAGGAGGCAGGGCCACCTAAGATGGCAGCACCTAGAGTCACCCCCATTGCAGAAGTCCAAGTTTTTAAAGAGGTTCTGGGAAGGGGTGTACCTAAGTCCTTAGGCAGCTGTGAATTGCTGTCTTGGATTTAGGTGCCTAAGTGCTTTTTTGGACCTCATCCCAAACACTTCATTGAGTGAATGTTGCATTAACAACAGCCCAGTCAGGGGATAAGCAGCAACAGAAATGCTCCAAGCTGCTCTTTTAATGCATCCTAGGATGTGAACAAATGATCACTGCAGAAACAGCTGTACAGGGTTATGGTGTCATTGCCCCAAGCTGTTTCCTTCATCACTTCTACAAGGAAACACCTCTCAGCAAAGCTTTCCTCACTGGCTTCACTGCAAAACCATCAGCCTAGTGCACTCCAGAAAACTAGCCAGGCTAGTACCACTGATGGTGTTGAAATGGATTTGTAGCTCCCACTATCCATGCCTCTGACCCTGTTAGGGAGGAAGGTGGCTCCTGGTGGGTAGGGGAGGAGAGCATCTTACAGTAGTATTGTTATTTCTGTAGTGATTGTTTGCTTCTTTCCTTGAATATGGAGTGGCCACTTGTAAGGACCTGAGCTGTGCTCTGAGCTTTTCAACTCACTCTTCAGTTTCCCTTCTGAGATGTGTCAAGTACTTACATGGTTTGTGGTGCTGCTCATGACCACTAAGTTCATGTTCAACAGAAGAAGAACAGAGGCTCTTCTAGAAATGATGGGAATTAAATGTAAGGCTGCATGTGCCGTTTTTTACTTTGGACAAGCGTACTCTGACTTTGGAGGATACACGGCTGTAGGTGCAAGCTGCCTGCAGGGCACAACAAAAGGCAGAGCTGAAGTAAGAAGACTCATTTCTATTTCAACTTTATCCTTGGAGTGGATGCAGCTTGTCTTCTCTGATGTTGTCTGCCTGACTGTAAGTTGCACATGCAGGGGAGGGTTTAGTCTCCTTTCAAACAGCAGTTCATTCGGAGGCTAGCTGGCTGCTTTTCTCCCAGAGCCTTCCTGAGGATGGACAAGGCACTCCAAAACAGCTTGAACAAAGGATCTCCTTCTAGGATCAGGTCTTTGTGAGGTGAAGGGAGGTCTTGGGAGGTCCCCCCCAATCTGGGCAGGGGGATGTGGGAGCCCCCAGAGTAGGGACTTGCCTGTGGGGATGACTGGGTTTGGGCAGGGTGACGACATGATTAAAGAGTGTGAGTGATATAAATGCCCTGCAGCACCCCGGTCTTTAAACTGCCTGCCTCCTAATGAGAGCCGGCGTGACGCTTCTGTATCACAGCACTGCAATACATCCAAATATCCGGGGGGAAACTTGAGCCAGCGAAAGAAAGGATGTGACAAATTAAGGCTTCCATGGTGGCTGTTTCTGATCCAAAGCACAGAAAAAATGGTGTAAGCAGAAGTGTAATTTCCACTGATGAGTCTGAAAGCCCTCTAGTGAATCAGGGGGTTCCATTTTCCCTCTGGTCCTGGGTAGAAGGAGGGAAATGGAAGAATTCAGCTTGACAAGAAAAGCATTTTGATATGAGAGCTTGGATTTCTCTACCTTCCAAGCAAGATTTCTTTGTTAATGTCAGTATCAACTTCTACAAGATAATTAATAGATTTCAATGACTTTCAAACCCAAATACAATCCCTACAGACCTGCCAACCTTTATGGTGCAGGCTGACATTCTGTTGTTGGTGCTGCAATCCTTTGCACAGTTGCTGTAACTTAAAGGTTATCGAGCAAAACCATGTTTCTGTAACGCTGCTCAGATAAGTTCTTGGCAAAAGTACTTTTCCAAAAAAGTGTCTCCTCGCCAGTCCCTCCAAAAGCAATTCCAGTGGAGAGCAGGTAAGAAATGGGGATGACAGCAGTATCTGCAGAAGTGCATACCCTGCTGTAAAATAATATGAGAGCAAATAAGAGTTAAATTCAAGACTAAAATATATATGCTCAAGACAAGTTTATTACTGTGGGTCTAAAGACACATCCTCACTCACTCCTCTAAACCTGTCCACCAGCGGGTGTGAGGGGGAAGGAAAGCAGCTTGGCGAGCATGACTGTGCAACGGAGATGCTCTGTGCAGCTATATTTTTCTTCTTTTGGATTCCCACTTGAAGCAGAGGTGGGTCTGTACCACCCCCACAGATAACAGCACACTCCCTGTGTGATTTCATAGCTTTAAGTCAGGCATTTGGAAAAGATTTTTCTATGAAGAATGGATTTGAGCCATAATCCTTTGACCCCCTGGCCCGTTCGAGACGGCCGTGACATGTCATTGCTCTCTGATAACGATTCTCCACGCTGCCTCTGCCTGCTCCCGTGGGGGTGAGCTGCACCGGGGCGGGTGCACGTCCCTGGCCTCACTCCAGAGCTCTGGGATCTGTGTAATCTCCAGTGTCAAGATGTGTTTGGATACAGAAAGCTGCGACACTCTGGTATATATCAGCTAGATAACAGGAGCATCCCCCCTCCCGAGGAGACAGATGCTTGGTGCTGGGTGTTGAGCCGCTGAGGGCCCGTCCCTCTGCGGGCTTTCTGCCTGCTCTTTAACCCTGGATGACAGTCACCTCTTCAATGGGCTGTTCTTTGGAAGATAAACATAGCTTTTCTGGTTCAAAAATTACAAGCCATTCTCACATTTTTTTCTTTAACGGAGAAGGACTGTAATTTCAGCTTTTTGGGTGAGGCTTTTTGTGGGAACGCACTGGCATGAAGGGGTCTTGCAAAATCTTGTTGAACTTTTTGAATACTCCTGTTACAGACAAGCCTTTCTTCATGCTCTGCCCTTGCTACTGTGCTCAATTCTTTTACGAAAAAACCCAAACAACCTACTATAGATAGATTTCTCCTCTTGACCTCTCAAAAACCAGCTCATGTAGATCTACAGGAGGGAGGCAGTATTTCAGAAAGGACAGTGCAGCCCTTTGAAACATAAGATTTAAAAATTAATGTTACCACAGCTAAAAGCTGAAAGTGGTGATTTAAACTTAAATAGCTGTTACTTAAGTCCTTATGGAACTAATAGGAACTATGCCACAGAGCATTTATAAAAAGAGCCTTTTTGTTGCGTGCTGTGGTTTTGTATTAACACTCACCATTGCAGCAATCCTCCTCCCTCCCCAGTGCGAACCTGTGCGCCTCAAGGAAGGGCTTGCTGCAGAGGCTCCAGCACGAGCCGTACCCAAAGCCACGCTGCTCAAACCACGGCAAGTGCTGTGAGAAGGATGGTCTCTCAATTTTGAAGCTGTGTTTATCTCCTACCTTTTAAAGGCAAGCAGGAGGACTATCATGTCGATAGCTGGCCCACAGCCTAGAGCCGCCGGTCCGACGCCCTGTCCTGCTGCATGCTCCTGCCTGGCTGCACACATGTCCCTCAGCACCTTCGTGCCTCTCTGTGTGGCAGTAACCAGCGCTGGGGGAAGGGGTAACCTGCTCCGGGGCAGGTTTCCTTCATTTTGCCAACAACTACAGCCTGGCCAAAGCTTTAAAGAGTGCAACCCCTCCAGACTCTAGTCATATTTACTGCTGTAACTATAGGTTCATTTCCCGCCAGTATATATTTTTCTTTGTTCCTTATAAACCTCAGGGATTCAGTTGTATCTTACAGCAGTGATTTTCACAGCATAACTATATCAGTGGAAATAAATAAGAATCCTTCTATCATACTGTATTTGCCATCTTCCAGCTAATTGTTTATACATATATGTTCAGCAAAGGGAGGAGACATTCCCAAACCACCTCTCCTGTTTCTACATTACTTCACACACCTTTATCACCCTGCCCCTTGTGCACCTCATCCCCCAAGTGTCCCACTATTTCAGACTCTATTCTCCCAGATAAAGAGCGCTAAGCACACACTATGTGTTTGCGAGTTAAATTATCTATATTGCTAAGAATATGTTTGCAGCTGTTTTGAAGATGAAGTTGCTTTTTTTCAAAGTAGATTTGCAATTAGTTTCATGAAAAAGGCAAAGAATTTTTAGCTAATACCTGTGGGCAACCTGAGTTCGCTCTCATCCTGTGCTGTAACTCCAATAGGTCAGTATCTGCTCTTTCCACAGTAAACCTGGAGTCACAGTTGGATGGTGCTGAGGTGTAGCTTGAAATTCGGTGAGAGGACAGGGTGCATCCTACTGTTTGACTAGACCTACACTGGATATCGAGCATGACCCGATGGGCTGCTGAGTGTTGGCTGGTAGCTGCTGACCACTCACAAGTAATGGTGAAGTGGGCATTTTCCCTGGAGATCATCAACATCTTGTGGTAACACAAGATCCGACCAGGGTCTGCTTTTCTTTTACCTTATTTGAAGTGTATTTTCCATCAGCACTAGTCCACACAGTGATGTTAACAGGATCCACAACTCTTGCTAACCCCTTCTTTTTGACTAGAGAAATCAAGCTAAAACCTTGCCTGTGGTTGGAAAAAGACCACTTCCCGGCTGCACCCGTTTCAGCCATGACCTCATTTCCCAGAGTCTGCGAGACTTCACTCCTTAACGAGTGAAGCTCACACCACTAGCAGAAATGTCTATGTGGCCATCACAGCTTAACCTCCACATGTACCTTTGTGGAGATCGATGGAGCTGCAATAACATCTGTATTGTACCGTTCGTGTACCCTTGTACGTAATGCATCAAACCTATATTACTTTATTAAGCGAATGCAGGGATTAGCCTTCTCTAGAGTAGTAAGCATCCAAATTTTAAACTAGGAAAAATAGGACAGATCCAGCACCAATATGCTTTGCTACTGCATAACTATTCCCCTTTCATCTTCCCCTACCTTTAGGGACAACCCTCTCGATCCCCAGTCCCGACACCTTGCTGGGTGGCCGGCTGGAGCTCCTAGCCCTTCTCAAAAGCTTTTCAGCTGAACGACTGTACAAATATTTTGGTCAGGAAACTCTCCTGCAAAATGAGGCCTAGCTGTTCTGTTCCTCAGCTGAGCGACAGGGGTAATTACTGTGATAACTTCCCGTCTCTCCTGGGTGTTATGATGAGAAACTCATTAATGTTTGCTGAGTACCCTGAGCCAAGTCCTTGAATGAAAAGCTGTAAGGATTATTTTAACAATACTTAACACTTCAAAAAGTGCAAAGCAAACTTCAAAAGTTTTGGGAACACTACCTAATTTTCCCAAATGTAAAACAGCTAAAATCCAAAGGGTAATTTGTGTGCCACACCTCAGCCTTTTTGGCAGTCTTCACAATGTTCAGGTGTCTTCATACACACAGTGTGTGTGGACACTTCCTCCGTGTTAACTATTCTTTTATTTTTTAGCTTTTTTCCCCCATTTTTCCTCGCTCCAGCACACATTCATGTGTCATACTTTAAGATTCTGAGGTACATCTAACAGAGATGATAGCTGAGTCCTTACGTTAGAGAAAAATATGCTCCACTAGTGCAGTGAACTATTACTCCTCCCCAGCAGCCTGTGGCCCAACACCTTGCCCAGACACTGACTGCTGTGCGTAAAATCGTCCGTGCAGAATGGTCACCACCCGGCATCATGAACTATTTTCCTCCATTCTATACAGACCCACACCCATCCCATCTGGTTCTTTGGGATGCTTAGGAAGTGATAAAGTAGTTCAAGAACTGCATCCCCAAATACCAGGTCAAAATACAGCTAAAGAAGCACCAAAGAACTGGCAAATGAAAACATCCCCTCTCCATGGCAGCACTTAGTGTTTCCCTTGATGTAGCTATAAAATATCTGAAGCTCCTCTATTTCGAACTAAAAAGAGGTGCCAATTCTATAAACAGGTGATTACTGGCGGGATGGGTAATGTGACATGTTTTCTTGCAAAAGGGTAATAGATGTTTTGTTTATGACTAGCATCTGTTCTAAGAAAGTTTAATATATCATGGCTGTAACATGCCATATAGGATGGACAAGAGGAAAAAATAAGCATGGGTTTAATACCACATCTGTGGCTAGTTAGTTATGGTAAACTTCAGGTATGTGGTGATTTCAGTGTATGTTCCAAAATGCATTCCCGGCAACTGCATCTAAGACAAAAACTGTTACAGTCTTTCAGGGGATAATTAATGCACCTAGTCACTTCAAACTACCCCAAATTGTGAAGAAATCTGCTTGATTTCAATGTAAAAACCACTAACGCAGGATCACCTCCAGAAATGAGGCTCCAAGCCTGCAACAAGCTTGGTAGGAATGGCAGGAAAGTGCTGGCCTCGAGCAGCAACGCTGATGATGGGACATAAAACATAAACAGAGGACTCCCAGTCAGGGAGGTTTTGAGGCCAGAGAGAATTATAAAGGCATAAAGCAGCAATAACTTGCACCGAGCAGAGCAGGACTTCCCATTCACTCATCACACAGCAATGGCACGCAGCAGTGCTGTTGCTGAAGAACTGGCGGGCGTACAGCATGCCTGTGTGTTTTTCCTTTTCCCTTCTCTTTGCATTAATTCATCTGTATTTCCCCCATCTGGCCTGTCTCTCTCATGTTTGTGTGTTTCTGTTTTCCATGATTTCTGTCCATAACGGCCACTCACTCAGACTTGCAGGCGCTGCTCTTCATCTCCCGAGGAGCCGAGCCCTGGCGTTCCCTGCTCACCCAGGCACGTGGACCCACTCTACCGTGTCCCACAGGACACTGATCTGAACCCGACCACTGTGACACAGGGGACAGCTTTACCACTTGCTGGGTTCGTGCAGTCCCTCCATGCTCCTGCCCACATACATGCCTTTGCTGCACACAGCCACCGCTGGCATTCAATTCATGGTTTCTTTGCCCTTCTCCTTGCCCCCTGCAAGCCATGCAAAGCAGAGGGGCAATAATGGCTCTCTCTTCTCTTGCCCCATCACACTGATTTGTCACCCTGTGTCACCCTGCCCCATCACACTGATTTTCACCCATCTCAGGAGTCCTCAGTGGCAGGGCAGAGGCTTTAGTGCTCTTTTCTCTTCCGCAAACCCTGTTTGTATGCTTGTCTCACAGCCATGTTTAGTTCTTCTAGCCTTTTCGAGGCTGAAGCTCTAAACTGAAGAATGTCCAACTGCGGTCCCCTTCTCCGGAAAGAGCCAGGAAAGGGAGATCTCCCCAGGTGGCTGCAGGACCGCGGGCTTTGCAGGGGAGCAATGCTCCATCAGTTGTGCACGTTTACTCTGACCATCAAAAAGCAGAATTGCTTTCCTGCCTCCTCTGCTTTTCTTCATCCTTGCCCTTCTCCTGGCAGTCACAGTCTGCATTGCCGTAGCCACCTGAGACCACAACCCCATTGATCTGGGCACTGAGCTAAGGCAAAACCAGAAGCAACATCTGCCCAAAGGGTTTGCTCTCTAACAGGCAGAGGGCAAGATGCAGCAGGATCAAAGTGAGTCCCTGAAAGCCGCACGGCTGCTGAGGAGCACAGCCTGTCACAGCACTCAGACTTCCCAAACCACAGACTAATGGCTTCATGGGTTACACCAGCCCTTTGGGCAATCCCGCTTGGACACCACTTGGGGCTGCCAGCTGTCCTCGGTCGTTAATTGTGAATCCAGCCTGAGAGATCCCTCAGATTGTCTCAAAAATCATGCAATTTGCTTTCTGATGTCTGACCGTGGAGCTACGTTCAGCTCAGGTTTTCAGGCTTTTCTCTGTAACAGGAGAGCTGGAAGCACGGGCCGCTGTTTCCTTTTTTTAGGAGGAAAGCTCTGTTTCTCAGCTCAAGGCCCTTTGACTTGACTCGACTCGAGGGAAATCTTCAGTGACTGCAGGACTCCAAAGAAATCTGCAGAAGTGCCTCCTTCCAAGGGCTGCGCCTCCCTTTGCAGCCCATGAAGTATTCTCAGAAGAGGTGTAACAAAAAATACCCCCAGGTGCAGAGAGGCAGCTCTGAGGTGTGCTGTCCTCTGTGCTTTTATCGTACTCTCCGCAGGCTGTGACCTCCAGGAGACAGAAAAACGTCCCTTCCTTTCACCTTGACATTTTTCAGTAAATGATCCAGATTTCCTTCACTGGAGTGGCAGCTGCAGCCTGTGCCCCTCCTCTTCCCATCCCCTAACGCCAGTGCTGCAGCAGCTTTCCCAAAGGAGAGCAGAGAGCTCCGGCAGCGAGAACCTGCTCTGTGCGGTGCCTTGTAACTACCCAACAGGGAGCAAAAGCTTTTGGCTTGGGAAGGAGGGATGTAAACAGGACTGTCTCCTGCAACCAAGGAGAGCAAACAGCTCTGAGTTGCAGCCAAGCAGATGAGAAAATCATCCTGGAATTTTTTTTCATACAAAAGAGTAGAGACAGGTATTTAAAAACCCCACAACTCCCAATTTGCCTGTCAGAGTCAAGATATTTAAATAATAAACTGTAACTTGTGCCAGCACGGCTTCCTTGATGAAAAGCTGTGCTATCGTCACACCCACAAGAAACTGTTCTGTGACAAAACCTAAGTTTTCTACTGATTGACTGTGTCAGCTACAAGGCTTTACCATGGGAAAATATGGGGGGTTCCCAATCAGCAAAGCCGCAGAGAACTCCGCAGGTACCCTGCAGGGATGGGGTCCCCCTGCAGTGCCTGCGCAGGGTCCTGCTGGAGGTCCCCCTGCTGCCGGTGGCATTGCCCTTGGTGGATGCTTCATGTGTCAGTGGCCGCAGGCTCAGAGCCTCACTGCTGGAAGGCAAGGTACCCTGCAGGGATGGGGTATAAAGTGCCTGCGCAGGGTCCTGCTGGAGGTCCCCCTGCCGCCGGTGGCATTGCCCTTGGAGGATGCTTCATGTGTCAGTGGCCGCAGGCTCAGAGCCTCACTGCTGGAAGGCAAAAGGAGATGTCCATAGAAAAGCAGGTCAATGACGATTATTCCCAGCTCCCCACGAAACTGGGGCACCGGGAAACCTGTACTCGGTTCTGGGCTCTCCTGCAGCCTTCTCCCCTGACCTTGGATTCACCGCATAACTTCACTGCCCTTGTTTTCCTGCTATTAACTAGAGCACGTATTGAATAGGACTCAATTTATGAATATGTGTAAAGCGCTTTGATAGCCTAGGGTAAAAGTCAATTAAGACATGGTGAGCAGTTGGTGGGCCCAAGCAATTGCTGAAGTAAATGATTCACAAACATACTCTTCCGAGAGTGTCATTAAACCAAAACAGATTTGCAAATTATTCACCTGTTTCTAGAGGCTGAATAAATGATGGGGAGGGGAGAGGTGGGGAAGTAGGCAACCAGCAATGCTTCAAAAATGTTTTCCCAGTGAAAACCATGGTGAGGATGAGCCCTTTGGGCGTGCAGCCACGTGCCGGCAGGCACAGCGAGCTTTGAAAGGGTCTCCTCTGGTCCCTCTCCATCCTTGATGGACCCCAGTCTTCCCTTCTGCAGATTTTCCTCGTCCTGAGAAAGTTGATCTCTTTCTTCTCAGCTGAGCCATGTGTTGAGCTCAGCTGCGGAGGGAGGGGGCAGGAGGTGCCTGTTCAACTTTTCGGAGAAAACAACCTGCCCCATGTAAGAGCGTGTTCCCAGCAGGGCTGTCACTGCTGGGGCAGGCTCCTGGGTCAGGCCCTCCTGGGTTACCTTTCTGGAAGGATGCACTGCTGTTGGACATGTCCTGACCTGGCTTCACAGCTAAGTGTCCGTGGAGCTAGCCTGTGACAGGCGGGCTTTGGTGCTTGAAGCTAACCAGACCTTCCAGGGCTCGGCTTTTTTAGCTTGCAAGTGCCTCACGCACGTTTCACCGCCGGTGCAGGACATCAGCTTCCCAATGCACAAGGTAACATGTTTACAGGGATGGATTAAAGGCGGATCCCGGGCCGGGAAGGCAGCGTGTGATGCCTTGCAAGGGCTGGTGCCTGCGGCTTGCTAAGGGCAAAGAAGTGTTTCTCCAGGCCGTAAGCACGGCTCGGCGGGTGGAGGTCTGACGCACTGCTACCCCGGGAGCTGCCCCAGCCCCACGGCGGGTGCTGGGGACC
>NW_008824941.1:299788-300614 GCF_000699105.1 Pygoscelis adeliae
GGGGAAGGACGCGGGGGTTCGGAGGTGTCCCAGGGCGGGCGGCGGTGCGCGGCACCGGGGGACGCATCCCTCGGGTTCCCGTCCCTGCTCCGGCCGCTTTGCACCTGCTCGTTCCTCTCTTTCCCCCCCCATCGCCCCCGTCTCTCGAGGGGCTCCCTGCCCACTTCCCGAGCCTCGCAGAGGGGCCCGGCTCCCCCGGGGAGCTCGCCTTGAGCGGGAGTCCCAGGGAAGTTAAAGTTAGTCGGTGCCGCTCGCTGGAGCCGCTCACCTCTATTTAACGCCTGTCGCTGTGGTCCCCCGCGCCCGGGACGGGGGCACCGGCTGCGACTCGGTGCCGGCTCCCATTGTCGCCGACCAGGATGTGGCATCAGGGTCTGAAACATCGGCTGCCGCCCCTCTTGGTGTTTATTCTTATTCCGGTATTTGCACAGCAGTCAAATAGGTCTTTTGGGTTATTTCCTTCTTGGTGGTTGTTTTAAACCATGCACTGTTGGAAGGGAGATGAAAAAAAGCTGTTATGTCAGAAGGAGATCTGTGCTGTTATGTCATTTTATAATTGCCTCAGAATTACAAGTTATGGCCTTAGTCTGCCACTGGATCTGTGCCAAAGGACTTGTGCATCTATTAAGGGTTGGGGTTTTTTTCCTTTCTTTTTTGTCAAGAGTTGAGAATAATGGCTTTTTTGTGGCATGGACCCTACATGTTAAGTTACTCCAGCCCATGTCTTTAAGTGAAAATACGATGTAACTGTTCTGAGTCTTCAGTCTGATCCACACAGTCAAGACATTAAATCTTGGCTAGTGACAATGAGAATTGTGTCCTGCTG
>NW_008824941.1:300643-303321 GCF_000699105.1 Pygoscelis adeliae
TTCAGCTACATTTCTTTGCATGAGCTGAAGCGTTTTCTCTTTGTTACGTTAGAAGTTCTGATCCTGCCCAGAAACGCTGTTGCTGTTTGCGGGTAACAGACACATGGAAAATAGCAACCTTCCAGCTTCAAACTTAAGAATATCAGATTAATGACAGAGAAGGGCTCTGCAGTTCAGAGATGTGGCCACTGCGAGAGCCTCAATTTGTGCCAGCGCTTAGTTTGTAATCAGAGGCTAGATCTGCCCTACCCTACTACGTTCTTGCAGTTCTGCCACTCACCATGGTACCACTTGGAGGAAAAAAGTGTGGTCCTGCCAGCAATTCCCTTTGCCGAGGATGCCGAGGGCAGCAGGCGTCCGGAGGAGGTCAAGGCAGATTGCTGCCGCGGGGGTAGAGAAGCGGGGCAGGGCTGTCCCCCTCAAGGCAGGATGCTCTCCTAAGCTGTGCCACCGGGGCATGTTACAGTAACAACTAAAATACCAACTTAGGCTGGTCCCGCTTCTTCATCCTCCCTTCCTATGGTGATGTTCAGGATTCCTCCATGCTGCAACATGTATTCGCCAGCTCTTGGAAAAGACGGATCCTTCAGAGTCTGCCAGGCTGTGTGTATCAAGTGGCATATTACAGTAGTATATTGTTCTTTAGATGCATAATTTCACTGGCCTCTTATGACCTAAAAAGCACACAGAAAATAAACAAGGGCATATTGTTTGGTGGGAAGGATGCAGAAAATTCTTCTGCCTTAGCCGTTAGTTAGGGAAAGGTTACTTTTAAGTGTTTCTCCTGATTGTCAGAGAAATGACATGGCACATGTGAGCTTGGTTTTTGCCAAGCAGGCTTTATTTGGAAGGTGAGGCATTTCTGAACTTCTCGGTCACCTTGGAACTAGTTACGAGTGCATAGTAAAGTCCTGCCCAAATCTTCTCTTCTAATTAACTTGGCTGGAGGCCATCCTAATTAACCTTGAGGGAGTTCAGGGGTGGGAGAGCTTGGTATGAAACAATTGTTCTCTTGTAATTTGCTGTTCACAATGTGTTGACCAAGCCATGAGCTGCATCTCTAAAATCCTCTGGGTCTCTTGCTGAAGCCGTTACACCGGTTTATTTGTTTTTTAACAGATGTTGTTTTCCACCTTGAGTGGAAAGGGTTATCTCACTTTCTGCAACCTTGTTATTGTGCTTTGTTTCAAAAGCCAGTGGACTCGGGCTTGCTGGGGAAGCTTACTCACCAGTTCCAGCTATGAAGGAAGGGGTTGGTCAGCCTTTCAGTGGTCTCGATGCGTTCGTCAAGGTCTCTATGTGAACTGATAGCATCTTTTCACATCTACCTAGAGATAACCCTCAGTTCTTCTGGTATTGGCAGTGCCTGCAGAGAACAAAAACCAGCAGCAGCCTCCTCGTCGCCCAAGTGTATTACAGTTGGGATATTAATAGAATTTGTCAGCCCTAACTTGGACCATCTCAAATGGCGGGGCAAGGGAAGGGGTTTTGAAATCTGAGCTAGTCAAAAAAAGAAAAAAAAAGTTAAAGGCTGAGTTCTGCTTTTTGCAAGTGCCGAGGGCACCCTGCAAGTCACCAAGTGCATGACGAATTGGAAAAAATTAACAGCCATTTCTGACATTTTAGGATGGTCCCTCTTCCCCCATCATGATGATGGCTGCTCGCCTTGTTGGTCCAGAGGGCTCATCAGTGCTCAGGAGCTGGGCCACCTTTCCCAGCCTGGGCTTACCTCACCGGCAGGCAGCCTTGCCCAGCACACGCAGTGCCTCAGCAGCATAACAGTGCTTATGTGTAGGCTTCTCGAGTGTCTGTCTTACTTTTTTCTACGCTAATGCATACAAATGCTACTTTGGCATTTATTTTCTGGTACTGCAAAGGGTCGGAGGGAAATCCTGCTGAGACTACAAGGCAGGACACACACATGCAAGAAAGAAAGATCAAAGGCGTCTATAATACAGGAAGAAGCAGAGGGTCAATCCAGAAGAGAGGGCATTTGATTATACATACAGGGGTAATATAAAAGGGATAACAACGCAGGAGAGGACGATAATGTCTGAAAATGAGTAAACAAACAGATGTGTAAGACTATGCTGAGAATTTATTTACTCCAGCAGACACAATCCTTATCTCTTTGAAAGAGGAGAAGACCACACCAACCTTGGAGCGCCTCTGCTCCCAGCCACGTTTGTGAGCGGGAGAAAGTGTTTGTTTACGGATCTCTCCTCCGTGAGTCCTGGCCTGATGGGCCGGCCAGTCCTGCTGTGATTAGTAGGATGCTAATGTGTGTAATCCTTTTGATCACAGAGCCCAGGCACTATAAGTCATGTCACTGTCACCTCAAAGAAGTTCAACTATGTGATGGATCCCTTATTAAAAATTTGTACTTCGAAAGATTTAATACAGTTATTATTGAGATCCTTTTTTTTTGTTATTTGTACAGATGGAGAGCTTTTCTGTTAAAAAACATGTGAAGAATAATAATGATCCATGTAGTCCTAGCGTGGGAGTAGCTTATTTGCACTTTGCCATAGGTATTTTAGGTGGGATGATTAACCCTTAACATCTTGATTTTAAGATGTGAGCAACAAATGTGATTCCATGTGCTTTGTTCCACCAGAGTGTATTGCTCTGTACACAAGTGTCGTAAACAGCATGGAAACATTCGTCCGAGTCCTAAA
>NW_008824941.1:303357-307992 GCF_000699105.1 Pygoscelis adeliae
CTGGCTAATTACGCTTTGTTTAATAAACGTACTATTTTGTTCTCCTGTTGTGACAAACAAAAGCTGTCATTTGAGGAAATACACCATATGCTGCCAATTGGTTGAAGGACTGGTCATATCTGGAGCACAGAGTAGCAGTGAGTGCTCTTTAACAATCGCTCCTTCTCTGAAAAAAATCTGGACCGATTTCAGTGGAGTAATGTGCTGCTCTGTCATCGGTGGAAGCGAGCTGTTGACATTTTGAAAACCAGCTAATAGGAGCAGCGGTATCTGTGCATGCTTGGATGTTTCTTCTCTCCCTTCATGCATTTACTTCTATGTGGATGCTTATGAGCCTCAGCAAATCAGTGCTCAGTCGGGGCTGGATTGGTCCATGGCAAATTTAAAAATCAACCTTATTTCAGATACAAATTCCCATCCATGCACTGTCAGACACGTACTTCATCATTGTGTGAACCCAGTATTCAAACACCCACGTTACTTAAAAAAAATAATCTAGCTCTCTACCATCTTTTCTTGGCAAATCTGAGAAGGCAAACTTTGAAATATGACCTGAAACCTCCTAACAAACGGGGCTGGCAACCCCTGGAGAGCAGCCGTCACTCGTTAAGGTCTCCCCCAGGAGATGGTCTGTGCTCTCTCTCATGCCACAGTGGGTTTGCTGATGCGTCTGCACCGGTGAGATACAAGACAGGAATAACTACCTTCTGAGACTTAAATAAACTCTTCAAGACTCGCTCCTCTTCTCCTCCCCACTTCCTAATTTTATTTGAGACACGTCGTATCATTAATTTATTCTCTGGCACGGTTCCTCGGTGATTTCAGTGAGGACTTTTTGCTCAAAGAATGCAAAGAGGATGTGAGCTGTAATTTTCACTGTGAATCTCTGTGTTAGAGAAAAAATGTGAACCCTCCTGCCCACAGCTAATGAGGATTAAACACAAAAATTCACAGATTTCTTTTTAATTTCTGTGAGATGAATGGGAGAGACATGCAGGCCTGGGAAGACGTGCGGAGCCAACATAGCGTTGGTTTATCTTCCAGCAATGACTTTGGCACATCCTTTTCCCATGTAGTCAGCAGAGATGACCGTGCATTTAGCACTAGTGGCTTTGAAGCCCTCGGTGTTGGCTGCAACGGGAACTTTTTTGAAGCTTTGTCTGGTGTGTGTCCATGATCTGATACAAGTCCTCTGGTCAGGACTCTATTCTTGTGCCTCCACTTAGGTCATCTACTGCCTCTTTCTGTGCAGGATCCTTCAATGTGAGCGTCTCTTGTGTCTCGTTCTCCCTATCCCTCCCATCCCTGGAGGAGAGGCAAAGTTTCTCTTCCTACTAAGTGGTGCTTGCCACCTTGCCAGGCCTGCCTGCCCTTGGCACCCCCTCACTCTTCCTGGCAGAGCACAGCATGTTAGGACAGGGGGGTGCAAGGTAGGTCATTGGTGTCATTTTGTGATAAAGCATATGTTTTACTTTGGACAGTAGTATCAGGGGAAAGCCACATTGTAATTCAGGCAAGGTGGCTATTCATAAGACTGGGAATCTTGTACAGAAGGGTTTTGATTTTGTTGGAGAGACGATCAGACTGGTAAACAGTCTTGTGTACGATGTATTCCCTTGGGGAGTTGTGCTCCAATCCCACTTCTTTGTACATGCCCAGAGGACTTCAACTCCCAAAAAACAATGCACTGATCCTCCTCAGCTGTGTGTGGCTCACCATGGAGGTACACAGACGTTCAGGTGAGCATACACAGCCAGGGAGCCGGCCCCTAGGAGAGAACGGAGGCCAACAAACTCTAACTGAGGAATCAAGGTGGGAAATACTCAATATTTGAAGTCTGGAAACTCCAGGTGTGGGGCATGCCAACAAAACAATACCTTTTTTGGGGGGAGGAGGGAGAGGAGGAATGTAAAAATACTTAGTATCCATCCCAAATCCCTTGGTTCTGAGGCAGGATCTGCTTCATCTGTACTGTTCCTGATAGATCTTCATTTAGCCTATTCTTGAAAACCTCTGTTGATGGAGATTCACAGCCTCCCAGTGTAACCAGTGGTTAACTACCATCATGGCTAGACAGTTCCCCCTAATATCTAACCTAAATCTCCCTTGCTGCGTGCTAAGCCAGTCCCTTCAGTTTCCCACATCTGCAGGGAGCAGGACAAGATTATCACTGCCTTTTAGCAGCCTGACATATTTGAAACTTGTTATCATCTCTCATTCTCTCACCCTCATTCCTCCTGCCTTTTCTTTCAACTAAACAAGACCGCTTGTACCCTCTTCTCAAGGGGTCACACTTCCTAAACTTTTAATTCTTGTGAGCAAGTGGCAAGGAACAGCATCTCGCTTGGGGTAGGGCCCAAAACTGGATACAGGGCTGAGAGGAGTAAAGAGCCTGACATGTGATGCTCCTCTTAGTTTATCTCCAGGCATATTCACCCGTGTGTACCAAGCCCTGCGCTACTCTTGATGTCTTCTCTCTTTGGAGCTCTAGCCCCTGAGACTCTTTTGCCATACCGCTACATTTTGCACTTTTGCATTGCATCCTTCTTCTTCAACATGGTGCTTTACACCTGCCTGTATGGAATCTCAGTCATTCATTTCAGACTGGGTTTCTAATTTATTAAGATTTTATTCTAATTGTAATTCCCTGAAAATGCTTGCAGCACTTCCTACAGATTTGTAATTGTAATCTTGATTCTACTTTACAAGTCATTAATGGAAATACTGAATAGAGCAAGACCCCAGGCACAGACCTTATGTGTCTTTTCAGGTTGACATTGAATTTACTATTTCTTGAGTACAGATTCAAAACATTTGTATACCCACCTAGAGTAAATTATACCTAAATTGTATTCACCTGGTTTGCATATAAGACTATCACATGCATCCATCAAAAGCTTTCCTCGTTCCAGTGTGTGACTTCTGTTTTTTCCTCCCTCGTCACTATGCTCTCAACTCCGTCAAAGAAGAAAATTAAATGGATTAGACTTAATTTGTTCTTGACAAGTCTGTGTTTTCTGTTTTCTCATGACTTTATCATGTGGGAGTGGATGCAGCTGCAGTGCAGGGTGGGAAGAAGGGAGCTGGAAATGCCGTTGCTCCTCCTGGATCGCATACTCACTCCTTCCCGCTCCGCGATAAATCGACACCTGTTATAAGTATTTACAAGCAGGTCGAATAATAATTTGTCTGAGTTGATATCAAAGCCAGGCTGTTTGGTCTATGGTACCTCAGATCTGTCTCCTTCCCCCTTTTGTTTGAAGTTAGATAATATGTTTGCCCTTTGCCTATCCTTTGAGAATTTCTAGGAGGTATTTACTCATGGCTCCGAGGCTGCCCTGGCTAGTTCCCTACTCCTTCCTTACTCCTAGCCTACACTTAATTAAGCCCTGCTGAGTTGAATACATCCAACTTACTTACATTAATATTCTCTAATCTCTTTTTCCCATGTTCTAGACTATCTTTGCATTAAATATCTAATACTTGATCATAGTGAACGTTATTGTTGGAGGCTCTTCAAGCACATGAATTTTATCTTTCCTGATGGAGCGTGTGTCTGCAAGCCAGTGAATGCGGTGGTTGTTTCCGCGGCGGAGGGCAGGGGGTACAGCGTGCCGGGGCAGCTGCGCACACAGCAGCACAGCAGCCTGCCGTTTACAGTCCCGTCTGACTTTATTGTCCCAAAAAAAGATGAAATGATCAAGGTAAAAGCCTCATTTAATGTGTTTATTTTTTATAAGCTGTCTCATATGCACACATGCAAAACCAGAGTGAGAAAACAGGAGCAATTACAATGGCCAAAGACTTACATATTCTCCTGGGATGTAGCTCAGGGTTATATTTAGACTGAGCGAGTAGTACCATCTAGTATTAAAACTTCCACTACAGGAACCTGTTTTCCATTGCTGTAGTCTGTCAGGCTTTTATCACTTGATCTGAGACTTTCAGGTTGTGTCTCTCTCTCAGGCTAAATTTATTTTAAACCATTTCCAAGGAAAACTAGGAGGGAGGAGAGAAGGAATGTTGTTTTGCCCACATGAAAAAGGTGAAAGAAAAGAAATCCTCCAGCTGTTTGATTGAGAGCTGTGATGCCATCATGTTCAGGAACAGGATCTATGGTGACAAGGCTCGGAGATGTCCGCACATGTTCTCACCAGACTCGTCTCTGTTTCTAGCGCTCTGTTTTCCAAAGATTTTTTCCTCCCATCCATCAGCACCTCAAAGCCTTTGGTGCTGAGCATCCCACTCGTGACCCAGCCCTGCGCAGGGACGGCGCTCGTGCCCTAACCGCTCCAACAGATGTTTGAGCAGAGCATGTCTGCAAAGCCCAGGTGCGGTGCCCCTGCCCAGGGCTGTGGCAGTGGAGCTGGTGTCCCCATAATGACGGTTCCTGCGTTTTCCAGGTACAGGTGAGATGGGATCTTGGACCTGGGAGCAGAGAGCAGGCACAGAGGTGCTTCTGCTGGAAACATACATAGGACAGAGGCTGGTTATCAGGAGGGGAAGGAGGAAAACTGGGGTGAGGGATGCGAACAGAGGACTGGTGGGGAGAAGCTGTAAGGGCTGCAGGAGGGCAGGGTGGGCTGGCTAGCATGGCGGGGGGCGGTGGAGGGAGAGGGGGCGGGGCGGGGGGGC
>NW_008824941.1:308012-308385 GCF_000699105.1 Pygoscelis adeliae
GGGAGGGGAGGGATGCTGGGGGGCAGTGGGAAGGACAGGTGGCTCTGACCAGCCAGAAGATTGGGAAGTGGGAAATGCAGGCACCGGTGTGCATGGTGGTGAGGAGCTGACAGGGGTGGGAGGGAGATGGGGGCTGCCTGCACAAAAGTGTTGGTGCTGGATTAGATGGGCAGAGGGAGGAGAGGAGGTAGACAAATTACTGCAACCGATTTTTTGGCTCATCCCATGTCTTCATTGTGTGGGCAGCTGACTAGCTACACTTGGCTTGATGGGCAGAGGCAGTAGGTTCTTGCAGCAGTTGCTTTGAATGTACCTAGTTCAGTTCTAAGGCTAAGTGCTTTGAAAAATCAGGTTGTAGACACTTCAGACTGGG
>NW_008824941.1:308427-309958 GCF_000699105.1 Pygoscelis adeliae
GTAGTCTATCTGCATAAATACTTCTGTCTGGCACATGCCTGATATGAAATGGGAATAATGTCACCCAGACGTGAGTGAAGATAAGCTAGTTTAACGTGTGACCCATCTGGATAATATGCTTTGTAATTCAGATGCCTGTTAGTAACTCTGTCTTCAGATCAGTGTTTGGATAGCTGCTGTAGATAAAGCCTAGGAAGACTAGCATCACCTAGCCTGCGTATCAAACGAGGCAGGAGTCCTGCAGACTTCGGTAGCCTGAAGTCATGTAGTTACAGACTACAGCAACTCGTGCGTCCATGCAGGGTGCCTTGATTTTGGCAATTCATGATGCTTGTATGCTTCATTTTGCAACATGAATCATGTTCCTTTGACGTTTTCTTTTCTGTAAAGTTGTATAGAATCACTTACAGAAATGTTATAAATAGTTCTGCAGAGGCGGGCAGGGCAAATCATGCACAAGAAGGAGTTTCAGGGGTTGTATTTGAGCAGTTAAAGGGTGGCCACCTTCCACTTCATTTCAAGCAGCAGAGGGCGGGAGAGATGTAACAGAGGGCAGACAGGGCCAAATTCTCTGTCACTTCTGGTCTCCCACCCAAAACGTGGGTGCTGTGCCAGGATGCTCTCTGGAGCCAGGGCTAACCAAAGGAGCATGCCGATGGGCTGCTCGAAATGCCATGCAGAGAGGATTCAGCGGCACGCAAGCCATTTCAGAGCACGGAGGTAAGAGCTGCTTCTGCCACTGCTGCAGGTGCTGGCATTCATCATCGCTGGTACTGGTCATTCTACAGGTGGTGGTGGTACCCCCAAAATAATAAGGCTTGGGAACCCCTGTCACTGAAAAAACCTGCAGATAAAAGCAGACCATCAACAGAACCCAGGGCATTTCCCCAACTGAGAATGGGCTCCAGAAGCAGCTCAGAGGAACTTCTAGCACCAGATTTCTTCAGGATGCCTTTCAGGAGTGCTTTGGGCTTTTCTCAGGGCCAGTGATGAGATCCCCCCCCTGGGACAGACCACCCCAAGCTGAGGTGCTCTGATGACGTTTCCGTCTGGTGGTCCCATTGTGTCCTGCTCACCGGGGCTGCAGGTCCCCATTGTGTCTGTGTACACGGGGGCTGGTGCCGATTTCCGCCAGTCAGCCTGCACTTGTTTCTTTGCATCTGAGAGTGCTGCTGAGAAGTTTCTAGAGAAAAGCTTGGCCCCTGTTTCCAGTGTAATGCGGAGTTGTACCGGCTGACGGGGACAAGTCGGAAACGCTGGCAAGATAGCAGGCATCCTCAGGAAGCAAACCCTATCAGAAAGCACTGATGTCATTGGCAAACAAAACAAATGAGCGCTGGAAAAACAAACTGTTTTCCAGCGTTGTTGATCTTCCCTCAAATTAGAAGCTCTGCACAGCCTTTACTCTTTGGCCCAGTCTGACAGATTATTTACAAGACAGCGCTGCAGCAATGGTTTTGTTACTCCTGCCAATCCAATTCCTTTGATTTTATTTTTTAGATTTATTTAGCTAAGGGAGGGTAGGAAGAGC
>NW_008824941.1:310004-314140 GCF_000699105.1 Pygoscelis adeliae
AAAGCTGGCCAGCATCCTTGCGGACATTGGGTGCTGACATGGTTGATGTCCTGCAGGCTTTGCTCGGGCAGGGCCTTCAGCTCCCCTGCCCCTGGCCAGGTCCTAGGGGGGGGGATGGTACCTCCCTGCAACTTCTGTGCAGCCCTTCGAGGCATGTGTCCTGCCAGTGTCCCGGCTGGCGGCCACCCACCACCACTGACACTGGCTCCTGGGAGCTCGCGCCACAGGCACGGAGCATTTCTCCATGTGGTGGGTCTGGGGAGAGCTCGTCGGGGGGTTTGGTTCTGAGGGCACTGCGGCAGGCAGAGGGGTGCAGGCTTCTCCGCCTTGTTTGTTCCCATTGCGGAGCTGTGATGGGCACAGAGATAGCATCCCGCTCCCAGCTGGGCCTTCCCACCGCCTGTAGCACCACAGGGTTTCCCTTCCGCAAGTGGTAAGTTTGCAGAGCAGGAGGAGACGGTCACACCAGTTCCTCATAGTGCATTTCCACCCCGTTGCTCCTCACCACCGGTGCCAAACGGAGGATCAGAGTAAACCCTGCGGGCTGGAGGTTTCTGGCCTACTCGCCTTTGCCTCTCTGATGGCACCATGGCTGCAGCGGGCGGCAGAGAGAGGGTTAAGCTGCGCTCCAAACCAGCCCGACAATAATAGCAGGAAAAGCACATTTCTTCCTTGCACCTGCGAGTGCTTCGATGGGCTTTCTGCTGTTTATGGTAGTCACATTGGATCTTTCTCTTGTTAGAGGCTGAACAGCTCTAGCAGCCAACTCTTCCCCTTGCTCTGCTCGTACCTGGCTCCTTGCATGGTTCAGGATGGCAGGTGGTTGGAAAATCAGCCTTTTAGGTCAGCATTCAAAAATAATCCATTAAGCCTTCCCTTCCTTCCAAGGGAAGGGTCCTGCTCCTCCCTGCTTGTACTTACTGCTGGCTCGCTTACTCAGAGCACTTACTGGGAATTTGGAGTCCTGTTCTAGCAAGGGATACTCCCAAAATATCTTCGGCACAGAGCTTTATTTCTCTGTTTTTAAAGGGTGTGTAGTGTTACATGTGTGAAAAGGGAAGAGATTCATTAAGCTCTAGAGACAAACCGGTTTAAGAGCTCAGCAGGCTCTCAGGCTGAAAAGCCACTTTTGCAGCATTCCAGGTTACCAGTTAAATTGTGGCTCTGCATAAAAATTGTGCGTGCTTTTCCACACTGCGGGCTGTCCTCGGGCGAGCGCCATGGCCGCTGTGGGCAGTGCACAGCAGAGGCAGCTGGGGGGTCCCTGCGTGCCCGGGAGCCACACGCCAGGCTGGCCCGGCGCAGCTGGCCAGACCAGCTCTGCAGTCTGCAGAGCATCCAGGAGACAGGGCGGGAGCCAAAAATGGATGGGTCGATGGATAGACAAAAAGTGGCCATAATATATGGAGTGCTGCACCACAGAAACTGGTTTATATTCTAAGCCAACCCATCAACTCCTGCGTATACGTAGCCTGAGAGATTTAGTACTAATAAATGTGCAGCAGCCATCTCAGTAGTTGCTCCATCTAAAGTAAATTATTGTAAACAGCAGTGAACAAAGTTCTCCCTTTCTTCTTGCCCAAGGAGAGCATTACAGCCTGGTGTAGAAAATGCACTTGCTTTTCATGATCTTTGCAGAGACATTTTTTGAGTAACTGCCAATGCTGGGCTGCTGTCCCTCAGGTAGACCTGTACTACTAAGGACACACACTACTCACCAGGCATGTTAAATGAACTCTTCATGCAGGGAAAATCATCTCGAGTGCTTTATGTTTTACATAACAAATCTATTTCTGGGTGTTTCACTTCTTCTTTATGCACCTTTTTTTTTTTCCTTTCTTTCTTCTGGTAACACAGTTAAAGCAAGGAGGAATGTACCAGAATGGATCCATTGTTGTGCTAAACCTACAGAATAGTTCATTACCTTCCACTCGTTTTAAAACTCTGGAAGAATGGGTATTCCGTTATTGCCATAACAAGCTGCGAGAGTGGTATAGACAATAGAGATTGTTTCCAGCTAACTAATTCAGTTTGCTGAATCTTTGCTGTAGTCAGTGCAGAATTGAGGGCTGTCACTGGGAAGAAAAATCTTGACTGTCCCATGTCTTGGAAATCATGGAGACACAATAGACACAGGCATCTCAGGTTGTTTCCAGTCATTTTACACAGTGGAAGTGTGCTGTAAAAATAGACCGTACTTGAAATCTTAGGTTTTGTATTGTTCTAGCTGAGGATTACTGATTTCCAGCAGGCCAACGCAGGCCAAAAAAAAAGTAATCTGTAAAAAGGACTGTTCAACTGGGGTATTGCATGATATTACCTGGGTTTCTCATGTGGTTGCATAATTCATTTTTGTTCTCATGCATATCTTGTCCTTGTTCATGTGAACATTTTTTCTTAATTGGAATATGCAGAGCTGTAGGGAGAGGCATATTGCCCTGTAATCCGCCCCCTCCTCCTGCAGCAACTTAAAACGTAATACAGAGCACACCTCTCCATGACTGGGGAAAAATTGTTTTTTAAGGAAATGCCTGACTCAAATTGTGGGCTTACCTCTGGTGCAAAGATTTTTTTGAGATCACTTAGTGAAATCTGAAAGCTGCAATCACCAGTGAATTCTTCAGTGAAACAGACTGAGTCAGCAGCAGCACAGCATCTGCTGCTCGGCTGAGTGCATGGAGGTGTATTGTCTAGGGAAGGTCAGCACATGATTCATCAGCATCTGCATGCACTTTGCTTCATCTATTTTATTATAAGGGTGGAAGACTGAGGACAAGGGATGAGACTCTTAGCTTCAGCAGCCTACCAGCTGATCAAAGATATCCTTCCTTGTTTAAAGCGGCCTTCTGTTTGTTTTTGGTTTTGTTTTCCAGTGATGGATCCTGCTGGAAAGAGCTTTCTGATGGCACAGCTGTGAGTGAAACCAGCACAATATGTTCAGTGTCGAGGACCTCCTGATTTCTCATGGATACAAATTGTCAAAAAATCCCCCTGTTTCATATGAGAACAGATATGATGGATACCGGCATGAAATCGTGGGGAACAGATCTGCTCAGAGAACGCTGAATGGGTTTGAGGCAGAATCGAGAGCCGGGGCATACAGCAAGAAACCTCTCGTGAAAACCAACTCGAGAAGCACTGAAAGCAGCCATGGGAGCCAAGGGAGGCAAGCGGGTCCTGGTTACCACCATGACCTTCAGGGTTTGTCCACTTTTCATACTTCAGAAGGGGGGTAAGTTTCAGCATCATGCCATGGCTTTGCTTTCTCTTCCTTTTGGTCCTGACAGATAACTAAGCATGACCCTAACCCTTGACACCATCTTCCTGTGATCCTTTCCTGCTCCCATACTAGTGACCATTTCCATGCACTGCAAGTCCACACGAAGCAGTGGCACATCCATTCACCACCTGCTAGAGCGAGGCCTTTGAGAATATTGGGGTGATGGGAAGTGACCGAGTGTGGGAAAATTTCATTTACTAATATGGTCTGTATCAGAAAGGTCTTTCTGATGGGCTTAGAAAAGCTCAGTCCAAGTACAGTAAAAAAAGGGGGCAAAAGCTCTTCCTTTTCTTCAGTTTTAAAAAAACTGAACCCAGCTTCTTCTGCCACATACACACCCTGGTTTTTGCTGTAGATTTGGCCATGTGCAGCTCTCGGTGGGTGTTCCTACATGCACTGAAGACTTTCTTGTTTTTTTAAGGCCGCTCTCGCGGAGTAAATATCAGAAAGTGCCTGTTCGTTTCTTTTTAAAACAGCTCAAAGCCAGTGGAAGCTCTTGTTGTCACTCCATAAAACGTGCTTGTACAACTGTGGCTTGCTCAACACGGAGTACGTGCGCGCTGGGGCTGGGGCAGGCTGGGCAGGAAAAGCTGTGTGTACACACCGCGGCTCAGCCATTGTTCTGTGGCTATTTGAGTGCTGCAGATGAACAAAGGAAAGGGGCTAGAGCAGGACTGGAAGCCAGCCCAAGTGTGACGATGGTTTATGAGGTAAAGCCCCTTCCTCCCGCTGAATGGGCTTGAAACTGAAAGCAGGGAAAAACGCTGTCGCCTTGGGAGCTTGTCCTCTTACGAAGACCTTTGGTAACACGTGGCAAAGGCACGTGTTCCCTGACTGCTGGGCTCATCTGCTCTTT
>NW_008824941.1:314174-316308 GCF_000699105.1 Pygoscelis adeliae
AGGAATGGCTCCTGGCTGCCAGCTAGGATAACGGGCAGGAAGAGATGTAAAGCAGTCCTAGGGCAGCAAGTCCCAAGGTGGAACTATCCCTTCTGGGGAAGGAAGGAGAGGACACAGTTTTAAAGGTAATAAGAAGGATCCTTCATGGTGTGTTTTGGGTGAAGTAAACTGGACAACAATAAAGTGAGAAAAGATTCTGAAAAAGAATGAAAGGGAAAAAGGTTCCGAAGCAGGGGAAGAGAGTGTGCAGGGGTGTCAAGGAAGGTGACGCTTGGCCTTCGAGCAGAGTTTACAGCGTGGAGAAAAACTGGTGTGAGGAAGATATGGCTGTGCAAGGCTGGAAGCAACGGCAGTGCTGCTGCTCCCATGCCCTGTAAGGCAGAGCCTGCGTGGGTGCACGGCGGTGTGGGAGGGCTGCTGCCTCCCTGCCTCCCGCCTCTCCAGGTACATGTGTGGGGGCTCGCGCATCTGCCCCACATCTCAGATGTGGCAGAGGTATCTGTAACTGCTGGTGTAGGCTAAATATGAAATAATGTTCTCTGACAGTTTACATGTCTCTTTCTAACATCTCAAAATGCAAGGGGTGAAACCTGTCAGTCTACAGCATAGTTAAATATTATATCCTGGTTTTAAAAAGTGGCTTTTCCCCATAAAATAGGGAATGCAGTCCAGGATATGGCTTTGTCACACTTTCACAAAAATAGAAATCTTTTCTTGCTATTATTGTTACAGCAAACTCTGATTCCCAGTGAGCCTATTGGGAACTCTTACAAGGCACTAGCAGCTATGAACAAGGGAAAACCTTTGTATCAGCCGTCTCTTTCTTGCCATCCCTGGGTGTGCAGAGTACCTCTGGTGCAGAGTGTGACACTGCCACTGTCCTGCTGGTACAGGAAGGGAGGAGCGAGCTCTCTGGGCCAGATCCAGGAAAGCTGTCTGCAGCTTCAGTGCTGCAGCACCTGTGCTTCAATCGCTGAGCTCCGGGGTGACAGTCCCGCTCCAGACCCACTCCCCTGCCCTGGGGAAGCATCTGAGGCACGGGGCTGCCATGCAAGTGTGAGCCGTTTTAAAAATGAAGATTTTTGTGATGGCCCACTTTGGGGTGTTTTGGCCTGTTATGGGTGGGCCATTGTGAAGTCCACTAGGGATTTTGATCTCACTGTCTGGTTTCTGGACCGTCGCAGGAAACAGGTTCCTGGTTCTCAGGCTGGGACAGAACTGCATGCTGCAGAGACTTGGGAACCATTTGGGCCCAAAGAGGGAACAACCACCCAGCAAGGTTCAGCACGAAGACACTGCTCTTTGGGCATCGCAGGCTTCCTGCAACCATCTCCTGACACTGCCTTCCCAGTGCAGCAGAGTGGCAGGAGAAGGCCAGAAAAGACAGTGCATGTCCCAGCTACCTTCACAGACCTTGACCAGCTCCACAGCAATTTGGAGCATGACTCAGGCTCCTCAGATGAGGAATTATCTACACCACACTCATGCTTAGACCACTGATGTAGAAGAACTAATCACCCTCCAAACACCACAGAAGTGAGTGATGTTGCCCACCTCATTGCTCTCTTTGCAGATGGGTTTGCAGGGCTCAGGGTGTTTCATGACGGCAGGGGATGATGCTGTTGTCTCCACTCATTGGGATTGTTCTGCTGATCAATCCTTGCTGAGGAGGAGGCGAGAGGCTTCACAGCAACTGCCTGTGGGCACATCACACCACCCGCCACTGCTGCTTGCAAGGGGGGAGCGACGCCCCGGCAGAGTGGGGAAGTGATGTTTTGCTCCATCCCTTTGTTCTTCAGGGAAAGCATGGGGGAGCAGATGGTGGGAGGGCTGTCCTGGCTGTTCTTGCTTAACTGAGCATTAGGAGGCTGCACAGTAAAGGTTTGGAAGAGGAAATGAGGCAAAGAAAATGGGAAAGCTGACCCTATGGGTAGAGATGAGAGGGTTCACAGAAGAATCCCCTCCTGCTTCTCTTCTGAGTGGACAGAAGAGGCACTTTGCTTAGCTATTTGTGTGGGAGGAACTATGTGGGTAGCTAGCAAATTCAGAGATAAACAGATAGAATCATTAATGAGATTACCTGCTGGAAAAATTAGAAAAGTGTGCTGATGTTCCCACTGTTGAGGCTTGGAAG
>NW_008824941.1:316329-337929 GCF_000699105.1 Pygoscelis adeliae
CGTGAGGATAGGATCCCAAAATAGAACAGAAGCTGCCAGTGTCCAGAAAATTCTGCTCTGAAAATTCTTCCCCCTTGCTGCCAAATCCTGGAAATTTCTTAACAGTGCATCCTTGTTGGGCACAAAGTCTGTCCTGGTGCCTGCAGCTCACCCACCCTGAGCTACTGGGTGCCTAACGTCTACCGCTTGCATGCTGGCAGCCAGAAACAGGGACAGGAGCTCCCATGGTATTGCTAGATAGCCCTGCAGTGGCCTTATTCTGCAGGGGTTTGACTTCATAGCCTGTGCCATGCTCCTTCACATCTAGCCCCGTTCTGTGGGTCGCACAATGTCCTGTTGGTCCAGCATTGCCCTGGAGGAACCAGGCAACTTCAAGCCATTGCTCTGAGAGCGGCAGCTCAGTGAAATGCAGTCATGCAGCCACTGCAGGGTGTACTGATGGCCTCATTTCTCGTAAAGGCCTAAAATTCACAGAAAGCTAGCAATAGTTTATTTTTTTTTAAATGGTTTTCATTGGATTAATTTTATATAGAATCAATGCAAAGAACTTTGACAGCAAATGTGGTATTTGTTGGGAGCAGGCCTGTTAGAAAAGAGTTCATGATGTTAAAATCTACCTCCTTGGTCTCATGGGACCGCTTTGTCCCTGGCACTTAAATCTTCCCGGTTGGTCCCATGGGACCGCTCCATCCTTGGCACCCCTGCCAGGTGTGAAGCACTTGTAAGCCGCTGTATCCGGGTGTGCATTTCTTCATGCGTCAGTACTGTTGCATCATGGGATGAGACAGAATTGCGTAGTGGCATGGTCAGAGACGAGCTGCTGCTAGACTGTGCGGTCTCTTCATTGATAATGTCATGGACACAAAGACCGCAGCATGACTGGCATTCGCCATCCAGAGACGTAGCATTGCTGAGGCTGTAGTGAAGCATTTTGAAGCTGGAGTGGCTCTTGGATGCTTCCCCTTCCCACCACTTCATTTGACTGCAAGACCCAAAAAATGTCATATAACCTGGAAGGAGCCACTCTGCTGCAGTTGCAGCCACAAGAAGTGTGGTTGTGCTGTGCTGCCCCACTGCCTGCCATGCCTGCTGCGTACAGGCGTGCAGGAGCCACTCTCCATCTTCGGGAGCAGAGGAGTCTTCAGGCTGGAGCTAAGCTGGAGGGTCCTTGGGAAGACTGTGGAGCATCCTATTCTCACTGCGCAGTGCAGTGCCATCCTCTCCAGAGCTTCTGGGGCCCAGGAAACAGGCTGTCTGTGTAACCACCTCTTGCACCCGAGCCAGAAGCTGGAGAAACTGGTATTGTCCACCTTGTGAATAGATCACAGAAAAGATCAGGTTTAAAATGCTCTAAATACCTCCTTTTAAATGTCTTTTCTACACTCACGTTGCAATGATGACATAGTACAGGTCACAGTGGTTTGTATCACGTTCAGAAATTTATTCCTGGAGCCTAGTTATTGATCTTTTAATCTTTAAAAAGAAAATTAATCTTTTAAACAGCTTTTAATAAATGGAGGAACATCTTTTCTGTAACTGAAGCTGTCCTAACTTAGGGCTAATTTACTTTACTGAATGTCTGAGCTTGGGTTTTGTTTATTTTTAAAAAAGCAAACTAATGAAAACTCTTCTGTTTTAGTGGTTTCCTAGGAAAGAGTTGAGTAATGCTTCCTTCCCTATTCCTGATTTCCTATTAAATCCTTTAAACATCCAGCCCATTCCATTCCTGTGCTGTTAGTTGCAATTGTTGCAAATCTCAGTATTATTGTCTACCATACCTCCTTCCCCCAATGTTTTTATATTTGGGTTGATAAGAATTTGGGTTTACTTTGAGGTTTTTTTTAATGGTGAATTAAGTTTTGCAACAACATCTCTGGAAATTTAAAGATCAAGATTTTTAGATGCCTTTCTAAAAGACATGCTACCACTGAAGCAGGAGTCATTCTGGGGAAGTCTGATGGCCTGTGTTGAGCACAACGTCAAACTAAATAATCATAACAGTCTCTGCTGATCTTGGAATCTATGACTCTCTACTTCCTGCGATTTCTGTAGACTCTTTTACGATGATGGTTAAAATCAAACAGAAAGAGCAATCTGGCCCTTCCCTCCTCACTATTGCTAGACCCTGTTTCTCACCTCGTTTTGTAAACGCAGATATAAATGGTGTCATAACAGCATGGGGATGAGATGAAAAGGTAGATCTGATAATCTCAGAAGAAGGCAGCATTTGTTCAGCTGCGTGTTTCCACATGCAGAGAGGTATGGAAATGTTCATTGTTACAGCAATCAACTTTCCAATATAGGAGGTGTCCTGTTACATCTCACTGATTAACGAAGATGTCTGTTACTTCCTGGGGTTCAGTGATCGAACTGTACTTTGTGCTTCAGAGGCAGAACATCTTGTTCAGATGTTAAGTCTTAATCCAGTTGAATTAATATGAACAAGATGCTCCTTATCCCAGTTCGGTTTTTAAACTTTTATAGTCATAGGATGAAGTTAACATACATACAAGAAAATTGCTGTGGATCTGGATTGCTTAGTTTTCATTCCAAATTTTGAACTGTGTTATGTTTTCACAAACTACTATTTGAATAGATCATTGTTTTTAGTAAAAAAAGAGACAGATGACACTGCTTATATACCTTGGGGTGGAGGGAAGAGAAAGAAATTCTTGGGTTCTATCTACATACTTGTCCTATTTCTGTCAATTTTAATTTTTCTTTCCAGTCTTATGCTGGTGGCAGCTACATAGTGTAAAGGCAGTTATATTGTTGGACACCTTAGGTACAAGAATAGCAGAAAGTGGTTCAAGTAGAAGATTAATTATTTATATAGAAAAGTACCAATTTTGCTCAGCAGTAATATATTAAATAGTTTACAGTCTGTTCAGAACACACAAAGAACCTATTCTGTTCATGTAAATCTGTGTTCTAAATTTATAATCTGCAATAAAATGTCTAATGTCTTTCATATTTCAGTAATAGATTGCTGGAGTTAATCTCCCTTTTATTTAACAGTGTTATACCTTTGAGGTATTTTAGATTTCAAATATTCATTCCATCTTATTCAGAACTGTGCTGATACATCACCATTATTGTGGCATGTATCATTTCATCCAAAGCACTTTGAAGAAATTTGTTCCCTTTGAAAGATGAACAAGAATCAACACTGGAAATGACATGTTTAATTTCAGCTCTTGTACTAGGATGCAAATCATGCTTCTTACAAAACATATCTTATGAAATAGTCCCCTACCTGTTCTTCCTACCTCTGCTTTTTAGCTTTGGATTCCTGTTAAACTTGCGTACCACAGTAGTCCCCGTGACGTCTATAGGTTTTGATGTAGCAGAGTGCAGAAATAAGCTCAACACAATCATTTCTAGTTTTCTGGTGTCCAACGAGGAGGGCTGTGCATGTTTGCACAGCACGTAACTGTGTGCATTTGTTTCTCTTTCTAACAAACAGCTTTGCATAGCTAACAACGTGCCAGCAGAGCATCAGTCCCTTCCTTTGCTCATGTTAATGACTGACTTTTAAATCCTCTCATTAAAATCATAAAGTCATCTGGTTGCGAATAGATTACACAAACCCCATTGGCATAACTCAACATTTGACCTCCTAATGGCCTTACCCATAAGGGAAAGAAAGGGCATCGGTGCAAACCACCTGTGACGCTGTGTTTCTTTTTCAGGGTTTATGACAGGCCTCAATTAGCATGGTCTTCCCAGCCCAAGACTGATAAAGATCTTGCCTACTGGAGAAGACGAGGACAGGACTTCAGCGTGCTCCTGGGCTACTCCCAGAAGGGTGGTGTGGAAATGAAAGGCGTGGCTGCAGCCCCGGGGGCACCCCGGCACCCCAAGGAGAGTCAGCTGAAGGTGGGGACGGGTGCAGGTTACGTCAGAAGAAGCGGCTTGCAGGAGAGCTGCAAAGTGCCTGGCGACTGCAAATGGCAAAGTCTGGGAATGGAAAGCTGGAACCAGCCAAAAAAGGTAGGAAGGCAAATGTCCGAGGGTGACAGGGAGAAGCTGCTTCAAGAGCTGTATTCGCTGACCCTGGGAGACAACGTACTGAGCGCCCACAACAAGGGGAAATCCCAGTCCTTGCCAAGGGTTCTTTCGCCGGAGAGCATGAGGTGCGTGGAAATGCCCCCGCTGACCAACAGTAACAACTCGCTCAGCGTAACTAAAACCCCCTCCTATCCCCCAAACAGACTGAGTGTGGAACCAGCCAAGCACCATGAAACAGGAGGCCATTTCCTTCCCCTGGTGAAACCCAAGTACGGGAGACCTCTGAAGCCTCCATCCTATGAACAGCAGTGGCAGACGAGGGCACCTGCAGAAACCGTGGGTTTCCAGGACCACCACCAGAAAGATGAACCCATCTCCTACTTAGCCAAAGTTAATGAGCCAAGGCAAGATGCTTGCATTCAAGACTCTGGTTTGGAGCCCCCAGTCTACGTACCTCCTCCTTCCTACAAATCCCCACCTCACCAAAACGTGACCCCACATCCCCTCAATGAAGTGCCTAACACCAACACGTATGCCACCAGTGATCAGCAAGGTCCTGCAGAGCGGGTTGTCCCCTGCCAAAGACCAGCTGCGAATACTTTTGAAGTGGGGGGGGACCTTTGCAAAGACAACTATCTTCCTCATGGGAAGCAAAGCCATGCGAGGCGCCCCACTGACTACCTGCGTTCTGTTCAGTATATTCCCTTTGACGATCCTCGGATACGACATATTAAAATTGCACCACCAGCAGGTCTGCAGGACAACACTAAATACACTGAAAATGCATGTAGTCCCAGTTCTGGTGCTTTGCAAGAGAGAGATCTTGAAGTACAGTACAACAGTGCCTTTTTGGATGCATCAAACTTGTCCAGTTCTGCAAAGGGAGAAAGAACTTCCGACAGCTCCACCCATAGCAACAGATGGTTGGCACCATCCATCCGAGATCAGGAAAATTGTGCCTTGCTGGACCAAAGAGACAGTTGTAGCACAACTAATCACAGCCCCCGTAACGAAGCCAGTGCAGAGTACACAAAAGGCAAACTTTCTGTAAGAAATTCACATATGGACAGCACCTGTGAGACTGTTACAAAAGTGAAAAAGTTTGAACCTGGAACTGGGATGCAGAGCAAAAAGAGTTCAAAGAAAAAAATGAATGAAACTATATTTTGTTTGGTTTCTATCCCAGTTAAATCAGAATCCAATCTGCCAGATACAGATAGGAACAACAACATAACCCAGAGCCCTGATAAGAATGGGTTTGATAACAATGGGGCTTTGCAAGAACAAAGTCTCTTGAGTATGTCTTCGACGGACTTGGAGTTACAAGCGCTTACAGGAAGCATGACCAATAAAAATGAGTTACAAAAACAAGAGCTGTGGAGACCAGAAGAGTTCAAACAAATGAATGACCTCAGATTTATTCAGCCTACAAAACACAGAGAGCTCAAATACTCTGGCTCCTGGCCAGGTGATCAGTACAAAGACCAGCAGACACAGACCAGTTTTGCCGAAGAACCTAAAAGCCCACAATTTTTCCATGGTACAAAGCCTGGGCAGCCCAATAGTAAGAAACTGCTGTCTCCAAAGCTCCTAGGATGTACAGCATCCACAATAGGGTCGAAACAGATAGGGTTACCTTCTGACGAGAGAAGCTGCAGACAGAGGGCTTATGGTATGAAGGGTCAGATGTACCTCAGCCAGTCTAGCAACAGCGCATTTTCTAGGACTGCCACCTCAGTCCTGCAGGCCCCCTCCCCGAAAGCCCACCAGAGCCAGCCTGTGCCTTCCCAGGAGAGGGAAACCAGCCTTCTTTCCAAGGGAGATGTAGTTAAGGGAGAAGCAGGCGCTCCCTGCAACAGTAAAGAGCTTTTTGGACAGTTCCTGTTGAAGCCTGTGAGTCGCCGTCCCTGGGATGCAATAAGTGAGCTAGAAAGTTTTAACAAGGAGCTGCAAGGGCAGGAGGAGAGCCCAAGCAGTGAAGAATATTTGGAAAGCGCTGCGGCTTCTCCACAGGCAGGTGCCCTTACACAGAGGAGGGCGTCCAGAAATGAGAATTCGAACCAGGAGCCAAAACATGGTGGGAAATCGGAAGCAGTTGTGCCAGAGGTGCCTGTATTTAAGTCAGGAAGAGTTAAAAGTAAGTCTGAAAGTTGGAGCATGGGGACAGAGCATGGCAGTGAGCCGGGCTGTGTTGGCTCTCAAGGCTCCTCGCAGCCAGGAGGGAGCAGTGAAGGAGTCGGGCCAGCAGATGGAAGTCTGATAACAGAAATGAGGACGGGGGAAGCCAAGAGCAGAAAAAGCAAGCAGCCAGTTCGCGTGGGCCCTCTCAAGAGAGTTTTGTCCAGTAGCCCAAGCAGTTCGTGTCACAGTAATCCTTTCAATAACCCTGTCTTGCAGGAGATGAGCAAAGACCAAAATTACCTAGACTTTGTTAAACTGAGCAAAGGTGCAACTCCCACAAATGATACGGTGTTAGAGAGAGGCTTGGTAGTACGCTTGTCACTAACAAAGAGGAACCAAGGGCACTCTGAGCCGGATTTGAGGTCAGTGGGACTTGATGTAGCCCCAGGACCTGGTGCTAACAATTCTGATCACTCTTCAAATGCAAATGCAGTGGAAATCCCTGTGAATGAGTCATTGCAGGCAAGAGCTGCAAGAATTTTAGGTATAGATATAGCAGTGGAGTCTCTCCTTCCGGATGACCATGTTGGGCCCCACCCAGGCACTAGCCCTGCAAATGGTGCCCAGGACTTTGAGTCATCAGTGAGGAGCACAGTAAGTGACAAAGAAGGAAAAAAAGATGGTTCTTATGAAGGCAGACGAAAATGTGGCTGGACAGAGAGTGCTCTCTTTGTTGGAGTGGGAAGACGATCTTTATACCCTGATGAATGCCAGACCACTCACCAGGAAGCCAGCACTAAAACACTGGTAACTGAGCAAGTTCCTGAACAACCTGCAAGTCCTAGCCAAGGTGAGGACCAAAACTTGGTTTGCAAGTCAGCTGTGTATCAGCATTCAGAAAAGAGAGTGAGAAGCACCTCGAAAGTGATAGAGACACTCCAAGGCAAGCTCACTTCTCCACCTAGCCGGACTGCCATGGATCGCTTAGTGCGAATGAAAGAAGTTGACTCTGTGTCCCGGATGAGACGTCTGAGCATTAAGAGCGCAGACTCAGGAGAGGAGGTGGATGAGGAGAAGCTGTCGAGGGTACAAGAGGAGAGAGGAAGCAAACTGGCAAGCTCAGGGGCTGTTTCCAAGCGTGTTATCTCTCTCAGTGAAAATGGATATTTAGGTGGAATGGACAAGAAGAAGATCGACAGAGATTTTCCTTTAGGTAAGACCCTATTATGGGAGATCCAAGTGGGTACTGTTTCCTTATGTAATGGGCATGATCCGTTTGCTGATGCCCACATAATGCTGCTCAAATAGTAACAGGCTGTAGGTGGTAGTACCCCTGTCTGGTTGCCACCCTCTTTGCTCTCCTTGTAGAAGAGATAACATGAGTGTTCTCTGATCCCATTTTAGGAAAAGTTTCTGTAAAACTCATGATACTGAAACTCATTCACAGAGACTGGAGCGCTCCCTGAGGTCTTATCTCTGTTTAATTGTTTCAGGGAACAGCCAGCTTCAAACAGCAGAGTTCAAAGATAGTCACTTCAGTGCCAGTGTTTGGGAACACGTGGTGATTTAATCATAGCCTCTCCTTGAATACCCATTTTTTCCCTCTCTAATACTTAAGGAGACACATACTATATCAGAGTTCAGAAGAAACTAAAAATAAAAATCTGATGTTCTTCTGTGAAGCCTCTGGGAAATGGCTGCATTAAGGGGCCTGGAAAATTCTCTCTCTCTCTCATGAATATTTTCCAGATCAGGTGTTGAGAATAACTGTTATCCCCAGGTCAAATGGAAAGTTGACTTTTTCAGTGAACACCTTTTTTTTTTTTTTTTTTTTTTTGGTGTTCCTCATCTCTCAAAAGCATATAAACTTTTGTAGTCCATATGCATCCCCAAAGTAACATGAGCTGTTCTCTCTCCGAAACAGTTTTCATATGGCATTGTGTTGAACAACTGAAAATCAGTTATTGCCATAGATCTGTGTAAAGGGATAAATCTCCCAGGCCACCTGTCAAGTCCATTAAATTAATTGGAGTGAGCGAATGTATGGTGTGAAAGTTGTTAAATTAACATTAATCTCCTCCTTCCTTTTTTCATCTTCTCTGTAACAGCTGATGCTCTGCCTTGAAATCTGCACAGGTTATTCATTAAACCTCATTGATATAAATCTGTTCACAGTTTTCCAGTACAGAGGGACTGAAATTAAATGGAGCATACTTTAAAGTGGACTTATGTATTTCCATCTGAAGAGAAATATTTGTCTGAGTTCTAAGTATTGGCTCCTGCAGTCTTGCAGCCTTTCCCTTCATGTCTTTTTCTGTATCCCACAGCTCTGTGTCTCTGCTCTGAACTGTATTTCTCTAGACCAGATTTTCCAAACAGGCTAATTCAGCTCCCTTGTGCCCATCAGGTCTAGTATGCCCCACATGTATTTCATAAGCTTTCCTCCCTTGGGGTTTCTGCTGGAGTGAAGAAAATAACTGTTGTGGTGACATGACTTCAGGGATGTATCAAAACAGATTGTGTGTGTTTTATTGGAGGGTTATTCTGCAGTAAATTAGGTCTAAATTTATCCCTCTTGCTGACAATGCCAGGCTTGTATTCTGCAGTGTGTTCCCACTGCAGCAGTTCCCTTGCAGACATAACAGCCCTCCCCACATCTGGATAGCGTGGATGTCCCTTCCTGCTGCGCACATCTAGTACCGCAGGGTAACACGCACTCACACGGGGCGGGAAGGCGTCTCCTCCACTGGCCTCTTCCCATCCAAAGAGACCCTGATTTGCTGACGGCCACAAGATCTTCACCTTACCTTAACGGGGCAGGACTGAAGATTCATGTTCGTAGAAAGGCCTGATGTTGTGTCTTCCTCTGTTAACCCTCACTCCAACTTCCAGACTAGCTCACTGGTACCATTGCAAGCCAAAATGAGAATTAATCCTGGAAAACCACTGTATTTGTTGCTTTTAAAGAGTAAATATTGCTAAAGGCCATTCTATTTGGAGTGAGGTAAGGCGATGTTAGTCTTACAGTTGCAGACTGGGCCTGTCGCAAGAGGCTAGAGGCCTTAGCAGAAACAGGCTTTCACATGTATAATGCAGCTTGGCAGATGAACAAGTCATCTCAGAGTAAGAGCTCTGCTGAAACTCAGTGCAAGAAGCTCATCTGACTGTGCAAATACTGCCATGAGAAGAACATCTCCAAATGTTCCCAAATGCACTGGATGTCTTTTCTCTTTTGCTGTTTGAAGACTGCTTCCATGAGGCTGCTCATCTGGCTTTGTTTCTGTAGAGAGCATTTCAAATGAGCTCAACCAAATGTTGAATAAACATTTCTGTATCAGTGCTAGAACGCCAGTGTTTGTCCCCCCAGAAGTGTGACACAGCCTGGCAGTCTGACCCTTTTGTGTCCTTGGTTTAGGTGCTGAGGATGTGGGTATGCTTTCAAGGAATAAACTGAGCCACGCAGAGGCTCCGTGTCTTGTGGCCTGATTCTCTCCCCCCTGCCACTCCCCGAAACAGGGAGCACCTGCAATTTTGTGGGGACTTCTATTAGTGTGCATGTGTCTGGCCTTAGGAGAATCAGGTTTCTGAAATGTAAATCCATTTTTATTCTTAGGTCAACCTCGCACAGAACAGTTCAGAATTTTTGTACATTCTAGCAGTTTAGATGGCAAAATATTTACAATTGAAAAAATGTTACTGCTTTAGAGGCATCTTTCCACATCATCAGTGCATTAAGCTTAGAAAGATGCAGCGTTACCCTGGAGTGCACTAGCCCTCAGAAACTTTTTTCCTCTTGATTTTTTTGCATTCATGTGGTGGTCTTGAAGTTTGGAAACACCAGAAGAGGCTGAATAGTGATAAGCAGTTCTGAAAACATAGGAGTTGCTGGCACAGACTGCTTTCTTGGCTGGCCTAGCAATTTGAGGAGAGTGGGTAAGAGAAGCGATAAAGGATCCTGCACCAGGAATCCACCCACTGGGGACAAATCCAGTTCTTTCTTAGCCAGTCCCCCCTTGATATGAGTCTGGATGCTGCAGATGGACCACTTGCACACAGGAGTAAAAATTTCCCTCTGAGGATTTTTATGCTTGTTTGAATAAAGACATTCACTCACATCAACATCAGAGTCCTGAGAGTGAACGTTTTACTCCAAAGTGTGATATTTATGTGTACAACTATTTTCATATATATGAAAATATATATATGCTCAACAGTTTAAATGTGAGTGCTGTAGGAGTACAGCCTACGGGAGGAACGTTTAAGGTTAGCACAGATACCCAGGTTGCGTAAGACCAGCAAGTAGCACATGGTAGCATGGGCTGCAGTGCTGGTTTGTCCAGGCCCCTGTGTGCCTACAGACTCCTCCATAGGTAGCCCTGGTTCCTCCGTGCCGTGACCGTGCATCCCAAGGAGCCTAGGGTAAGTCAGACATGTGCATGATGGCACAGGGCAGGCAGATCTCACAAGGCATCTCCCTTTCATTGCAATCCTATCCCAGACTCACAAGGGTGAAGAAAAAGGCTTGTATCTGCTCACTTCACGGCCAATGTTGGGATAAAACCAATAAAAAAATCTGACAGATGAGTGTCCTTGGGGCTTCAGGAAAAGAAAAACAAAGTGTGGTCTGTCCTGTGAACTGACAAGAGGTAGGCTGAAAATGAAGACCAATGTTAGTAAGCCAGTCCAGTGCTTTAGTGAATAACGTTCAAAACGTGAGCTGCAGTTTTGCAGGCTGAAGCGAGACAGTTTAACCACAGTGATGCAACGCAGCTGTGCTTTCCTGTATTCTGTTGAATTAATCTGAAACCAAGGATTTGCAAACGAATGAAAAGACCCTGATGACTGGATGGCATCATCCTTTCTTCAGCCAGCCTTAAACACCCTGCTAGGATGCTTAAACCATTTACCCGTCCTTAGTGCTCAGTACAAGGGGAGCAAATCTTACGTCTTTCTCTCCCTGTCAAAGCATCTGAAAACGAGAAGTAACCACTTAGCAGTCAGTGTGCTTGTTTCTACCTACTCAAGGTTTCCCAAATCATATCTGCATGCATTTGATCCAAGTTGCACCGGAATTACACTGGTGTAAATACAGAATTTGGGTCAGGAATGTAGTATGTATCTTTAAGGCTTTAAGTCCAGTATTAGCTTCTTTTTTTAATAAAAACTAAGGAAAAGATGTCTCATTTCCGCAGCTAGCAACGTTGAATAGATCTCACAATACATTATTAATAGTGTTTTCTTGTCTTTTTTCAGATACATATGACCCCACCAAAGTTGAAAAGGTGTGAGATGAATGGAGAGGAGAATAGAGATTTCTGCTCTACTAAGAATGTTTCACTGACTTTTTTTTCCTGGGTGCTTTTTGTTTGTTTTTTGTTCTTTGATGCTTGGAAATTGCCTCCATTTGTGGTGTTCATGGTGTACTCGTAATGCCTTTACCACTGTCACTAGGAATTAGCTATTCATATCTGAAACTGTTGCGGAGACCATAGAAAAATCTGACTTCTACATTGGAACCATCTGGCTTTGTAGTGTTAAGACTTAATACCTACCGTTGGTAAAGAGTTTTTATCTGAACTCTATTTCACTCTTCAGCAGGGATGACGAAATGCATGAAGTGAGGCTTTTGAGCTTTCTCTTTGGTGTAAATGTAAACGTGGGAGATTAGTGAAATGATTTTTAAAAGAATGTGAATTTATAAGCTAAACTTCTAAGTATCTACAGTCTAAACTTTGTTTAACTTAAGGGATTTTTGGCCATAAGTAGAAAGTGCTGCTGCACTACATGGGGGAAGGAATGCGAGAGAATTGTAGCGAAGACTGATTGTGAAATTATTTCTGACTTCCAGAGCTTGAATTTACTCGGATTAAATACTTACTTGCCACCTAGAGAGAAGAAAAGCAAAAACCCCAAAGCTTCTAAAAGATGGAAGACTTTTGTAGTACAGTGTACAGAACGTGTAATTATAGTAGCTGGCAACTAGTGTTTCAAACCAATGCAAAGTATACCACTGGCTCTTTTGCACTCAGTATTACCTATTTTTGTTTTGCTGTTTAGAAATTCTTTATATGAAAGAATAGTAGCTGGTTTAAAATAGCCCATTTTAACAAAGTAACTATATTTCTTGTTACAGAATACTATCTATTTTTCTACGATGTAAACAATTGCTAACAAGTGGCAAGTATAAAGAAGTATTATTATTATTATTATAATATTTTAAGAAGACTTATCCCTCTGAGTGAAGGTGCCCCAAGCAGATTTCACTTGTGTATCTTAATGCACACTCCATATTGCCACACACTCAGCAGTGCTACCTTATTTTGTTCTGAAGAGAGCCATCTATGTATGTATGTATGTATGTACTACAGGGTTAATTTCTATTTTTCCCCACTCAACCCTTGGATCGTTCTTCTTGGAGCCACTTTCTGAAACACAGCTGAGAACCGTCTGGGCTGGTGTTGCTGCCATTACATTCCAGTGACGGTGATTACCAAAAAGTGGGTTTGGATCTTTGTCCCGGTGTCTCTGAGCAGCTCAGAAAATACCTGGTTGCTTTCTTTTACTTTGTTCCTTTTTACACATTATGGGTTTGGATTAGGCCAGTGTATAAAAATAAACAAACCTGGGTTTAATTCTTCCCTGAAGTCAACTGATGTTGCTGGGGAGGAGTTCAGGTGTCTTCTTGATGGCATTTAAATACATGGCTTTAAGTATATTTTATCTGCACACACAAATGCATGAATTACAGAGTTTATAATAAAGCCTATGCATTCTGCTCTTTGATACTGAATTAGCCTGCATAGTATCTGTGTCTTTAAAGCCTTTATGTCCACTCCTGTGTGTTTTTTTTGTAAGTACCTGTGTACTAACATTCTTCTGATGACTTGTTCGTGTACTTCACCAGTCTCTTCTACTGGCCTTTTCTGGTTTTTAGCATAATTTTATTTTTTAAAATCTTCTAATTTCTTGAAATATTTTTCCTAAGTCTGTAATTTGGAAAGAACGACGGGGAAAAACATCCTGTGTTTTGGCAGCAAGAATTTCTTGTCTGTAACATGATTCTGTTACATATGGACTATTTAAAGCTTGTTTGAAAAGAAAATGTGGTGTATAATTTATTTTATTAACTCTTGTGCATGCTGTGTAGCAATACTTGTTGACAAACTGTTCCCACCGCTCTTACTATATCCACCTTTCTTCATCACCATCTAGGACATCTGGGGGCTAGTAAATAGCTACAAAACGTTTCTCCCCCTGCTCCCCCACCCCAACTCTGCCCATTAAAAAACAGTTCTTGAAGAGGATTGCTTCAACTCTCATCATCCCACTTACTAGTAAAGCTGAGGTGCCTGGCAATAACTTGAAAGTTTTAATTTATCCTTGATTTCTGGGGAACTGTAAATTGTCACATATAACCAGTCCTACTACCTTCAGTTCACATCTCTGTGGAACAAGAGTTTTCTGTGCATTTTAGTTTCTTCTGATGAGGAGGGGATTAATTGATTTTGCAACCTGTTTCATCAGTCATGTCAAGTAACTGCTTTTCCAATGCTTGTGAACAGCCGAGATCTTAAAAAAGAAAAGAAAAAAGGAAAGAAATAGGAAACAGCAATATTGCGGGGAAGGTTTTATTGGCTAAGAATGAGAAATTAAAACCTAGAAAGTTAGTAAGCTGTGTTTTGCAGTAGTATGTGACTGACCAGTGGATGAAAGACTAGAATTAGTACTACTTTAAAAATGGTGTATTCCTCTAACAGTACTGTCTGTTTCATTTCATACTATGATACAGACAACTAAGAAATACATGGAGTACAGTTTTATGAATGATTGTGGCTTAGCGTTTCTACAGTACCTGTGCCATGATTAAAGTGTCAGCTATGGGAATGGGCTGGATGGTACCATAGCTGAACACCTTTCCAGAAGCCTTTTGCCAGTTGCAAACAGCAGTCAACAGAAAGCTCCTTTTACACCAGGTGTAGTTAAAAAACAGTAAATGGTGACTTTCAGTGCCTGTCTCAATGGGTGCACAAAACTGTCATGGCAACAGCTGTCACTGGTAATGGCAACAGGAAGATCTCAGGGCTCTGTGGATGGAGAGGAGGAGGATGTGGCAGCCTGTTTCCAGTGCCTCCTGCAATGCAGTCGTGTGACTGCAGAGCAGCAGTGAAGAACTGTGCATTTATCTTTATTCTCAGGAGGAAGAGCAGAGCTAGAACCTCAGAAATCACGTTGTTACAAGCTGTGGTGTACCCAGCTTGCGCTGTTGCTGTACTGCTGCAGCTGGGGAAGCTGGGGTTGGACGACAGGTTATCAAAGGGCTTGGTTGGGAAGATACCGGTTTCACGAGCATTCCCAGAAATTCATGCACAAACCCCGTGCCTGGTTTATACATTTCAAAAATGTTTAATGGGGAGACTCCTCAGGAGATGGATAGCTGAACAGGACCTGCCACCTCCTCCCATCTACCCTGTTGAAATCCAGAATGGAGAGTCAGCCCAAGTGACAGTAACAGCACTTGGTGGCAGTGCTAAGGTGCCAGGAAGAGAAACAACTAACCCGAAGTTTCAGGCTCGTATCTTCTCTCTGAGAAAGAAGAGTCACCCGTGAGCTTCGGGGGCTCCTGAATCGTCCGAGTCCAGCTCTGCTCACCGCGGCGGACAAAGACAGGCCAGCCCCCGGCGCTGCGGAGGGAGGAGGCGCCCAGGGCCTGCCCAGAGGGGATGCCATGGTTTGAAGGTGAAAGCGCTCCCTCGTGCGGTTCCCCTGAGCACGAACTGGACGTGCGTTTCCACGAAGCATGGCTGTTTCCGGATCCCACTCCAGTCTCCTCGCTCGATGCATTTTGAACTAGGCAGAAGTGTGGTCTGAGAAGAGCTCTTCAGTTTGTGTTTCAAATCCCACTGCCGTCACAGCGAAATGGGGTGGACGGGGGAGGCAAAGGAGGGAAATCCCTCTGAGTGACTGGGGATCACTGTGATTGCAATGCCCAGCCATGCGCCTGACTAAGCATCGCTTGTCGGCTATTAACTCAAGAAACCTTCCCTAGGCATAAGAAGGACTGTTGTATTTCATGCCACAGGTTTTATGGCAGGTTAGGCTTTACCGCAAACTATCAAAATCATTGTGTTTCCTTGACTCAGCTCCTCATGTTGGGAGCCGATAGTGTATACACTGAAACATCCAATAACTCTTGAAAAAAATTAAGGACAGCATATGCTTAAAGTGGTCAAGGAACAGAATTAATCTGTCACCCTTTGAAAATAACCAGTCCCAACAAGCTTATTTACATATAAATATTAGAATTTAGTAGAATATTTCTGTTTGTTTAATATCATAAATCAATACTAATATCTAAGGTCAACATTCTGTTGCCTTTGCCACATGGACAGCCAGCTGAATGTTAGTTTTATAGTACTCGACCTTCTCTTTGGGTTAAAACGTTGCTATTTCCTTCACTGCCCCTTTTCAAAGGAAAAACTAGTGGAGTGACTGGGAGAAAACTAGAAGTGAAATGTTCTTGCATGTTAAATAGCAGAAGTTCTTGCAATTGCAAAGTGGGCACTTTTGTCCGGGTTCAAGATCTGATAGAGGCAAGTATATGTGAGAAGTGAATCTTTACTTGGCAGGAGCCATCAGCTCAAAGAAGAGGGACAAAAGATTGTTAAAAGGAATGGAAAGGATGGAGAGCTTGTCAGCCTTTTCAATGTTTTCTGTAATGTCCTTTTGGAGGATATTGGGATTTTCTTGGTTGAGGGTCAAACAATCCCCTAATTTCCCTCCACTGGCAATAAGCCATGATGCTGCAGTCCTAATTTACTGGAGTGAGATTTAATTACAAGTCTACAAAGTTCAAACTTCTATTCTTCTGCACAATCCCAATAAAGGATCAAGCTGAAGATTTCATGAGATGATGACTGTATCTCTGAATTCATTAGAAAAGTTGGGAAAATGTGATTTAATTCTTACTCAAACTTGCATGAAAATGTTCACTGCACCTCCCCCTGGGAACTAAATGAAAGCTGTTTACCATCAACTCTATTTTTAAAGAAACAAATGTTTCAAACAAAGAAGAAGGGAAATCCTGATATCAATAGCAAAGCCCAAAACCGCAATGCTACCTCCCACCCATGCTGAAAAATATGTTCGCAATATGGCTTGCAGAGCTGCACAGCAGGGAGAGGGTGAAGGGAACTTAAGTCAGAATTGACCGACACATGGCTGAGATTAGAAATAAAAATGAAATTTCCCAGCCAAGAGAAACCGCAATAACATACAGATTATAAAATGAAGGAGGAACTTTCCACCCTCAACAGCAGCAATCTCAGCCTTCTTTCGAGCTCTGGACCAGCAGAGAAAATAATCAGAATCATTTCAAAAGCCATTCCTAACCTGGAAGGGAAACAAGGAGATATACATGCTAGACAGTATGTCGGTATCCTTGTGTCTTTGCCCTTATACAATGCAGATAACTCTCCACACTGACTTTCAAGATACTGTGGCCCATCTCCAAAACTAATACTATGTCATTGCCATGGTTTCCAGCTCTAACTAGCCCAAAGGCAGATTTAGAGGGATAAAAAGAGAGGAAATAGGGGTAAGCGATTACAATACTATTTATACGATATCAGAAGATGAATGTGTTTTAAGAATTTTCTTTGTATTTTTTTCTGCACAATGCAAATACTGTGTTTTTGGGCTTACGTGTAAATTGGAGGGATGCTGTTATTCAAGAGGAGACATTCTCCAAATAAAGATTTTGCATGGATACGGTCCTGTGTGATGTTGTTGAGGTTGTTATCATGGGGCAACATGGAGCATGTGTTCTGATGTTTGCACTGCCTTCGAGAAAGATAAACGTATTGGTGAAGTCTTAAAAGGCTGCAGTATTCTGCAGGGGACTGCTACTTCAAAACCTAACGTTGTGACTGGCCTGTTACACCACCAGTTCCAGAAATTGTGTTTACTTGAAAGAATTACTTTCCACATCCGCACTTTCTCAGATCAGCACAGACTGTAGGTCACTCATTTCCAAATTGTGTTCTGTTTGTTTGCTACCTTTAGGGTACGTTCTGCCTCTGTGCCAGAGTCAATTCCTCCTTTACTGCCTGGCAACCAGCCATCTGCACTGGGTAAACCTATGGTGTCAGAGCATTTTCCACTCCATGGGAGTATTTTCCACTCCCTTTGCACAAGTTGATATGGCACTGGGATAGTTTACTTTGGCTACGTTGCAGTAAAGAACGGCATGCTCTGTATCTGTGCTGATAGGACTTCAAGAGAGCTAAGTTATCAAGTTAATATAAAAAAAAAATCTTTTTTTTTTTTTTCAGGCAAAAGTGTAGGCTGCTCATGGCTAGAATGTGCAGCTCTGTCTTTTGTCACTGGCTCACAAGCAGGTTAGACCTTACTATCATGCTCACATATATTGCTGTGTAGAAGCAATGGATTCATCCTGGTACTCCTCACCTGTCACCAACAAACCTGTGGAACAAAAGACCCGACAGATCTGGGGAAGCTGAAGATGGAAATCATTGTGGCAGTTTTGCTCTCCTTTTCTTCCCATCATCCAGCCAATCTAATCTCACTATAACCTCTCCTTCCCCACCTGCTTGAAGTATAAAAATCTCTAGACCAGCATAATCCCATCTTCCACCCAATTTGAGTCTAGAAACCAATTTTCCTACTTTTTTCTGCCAGTAGGAGAAGGCAGGCATTCAGTTCTTTCCAATTGCTGATGGGTGGGGTTTTTTGTTTCTATTCTTATCTTAGTTTTGGTCCCTGCATCAATGCACACATATTGTTCATTACTTTTTCCAGAAGTAGCCACATACGTAACAGAATTGGCCCATTTGCTATCAGCTACAACAGGAGGAAGTCCCCAGAGTGCCTCGGGACCAAATCGTCCTGTTACCCAAGACCCGATGATGCTTCAAAGCGAGGGGCTGGACATATTTTGGGGAGCCTGCACACACAGCCCAGTAAGAAAGGTGAAGGCATGAGGGCAGAGACCTTTCTGCGCTTGCTGCCACCCACCTGCACCCACCCTCTCTGCAGCTGTATCAAGGTTGATGCTGGCTGACACCGGCAGGGAGCCATCTCTCGCTTTTGCTCTTGGATGTTACCTGGTCAGCACTCCCATGACATGCTTCAGGCAGTCAGATGTTCTGCTGCCTGCCATCAGACAGGGACAGGGCTGGCCAACAGTCTATGCTCCCTCCAGACAAATCTGTAGGTGCTCAGGCCCACCTGGGCCTACAAAGCAAGTCATAGGGAAACAAAGGGGCAGCTAAGGATGAGTGGACGCAGCTCAGCCCTCACTCAGGTTTCTTGCTAAATCAACCAAAAACCCTCCCAGCTGCAGGGCTTCCCTTCACCCCTTCTCCAGCACTAGCTGGAGAGCCACCAGCTCACTCACCCTTTGCCACACTATCCCCCACATGCCTGACCCTTGGATAATTGCATAAGGCCTTTAGCTCTTATCTTACTCTACACACACCTCATCTTCTTTATCTCTCCCACTGACCTCTTACAGCCCTAGAGCATGTTTGACCTTTCTTGGGTAACAATGGTATGAATGCCCAGGTTCAATTAAAGCTGTATTCTCTCTCTCTCTGTTCTGCTCTGAATCTTCCCTTTCTTGGGGGAAAGAAAAACAGCCCCCTGGGAGTCCCTTTGCACCATTTCTGCAGTGAAGCGCTAATGCCAGCCTGCAGAAGTGTCATACCTCGGGGGTGATGCAGAAAGAAAGGAAGCCAACTCCCTCCTGAAAATAAGAACATTTCTTTTACCCCTTTTACCCCTGAAAATAAGAACATTTCTTGTAATGATAACTGAGATCAAGGCAAATGTTTGCCAAAAACAATAGGAAAAAAGCCCTTAAATCTCTTTGAGGGGATGTACTACTGCTCTGCAGCAGTGTACTTCAAGGGCTAGCTGTATCTTGCTTTGCCATTGATTTAACAGCCAGTCCTTGGGAACTGCTGGGTGGACAGATGTTGCCGTAACCGGGGAGCTACAGCTGCTCCTCTTACCCCTTCCCTACTCCATTTAGCCTGCAGAGTATTTAGACTCACTTTTCTGTGTACTCCCTGAGGTACAGCCTTTAGCCTGAGTTTCACTGCAGTAGCAACAACAGCCAGTAACCTGAAACCCACTGAGCAAATGGCATGGTAACCTAGCCAGCTTGCATCATTTGAAGTGGCAGGGTTATGACATTTTGTGGGCAGGAAGGCTTGTCATTTGTCCCAGTTTCTCATTATTATTGTAGCATAATGTTTAGAGTATAAAGGAAGTCCTCTGCTCTCACAGTGGTGGGTCACACTATAAATACCCCAGATGGCACAGGACAAGGAGCGCTGTAAAACTCAGGATGTGGGTCACAGGATGGCTGTCTGCCTTCTGTCTGGGAGAACACGATAATAAACCCTCGCAAAGAACTCCGATAACACCACATGAAAGGACTACAAACACTGTGGAGGAGATCTTCGGCTGCTGTAAAATGTCACCGCTCTCTTCACTTCATGATATGCTGCTTTTCGTATTTCCTTCCCTTCTCAGCCTCCTCTTGAGTGCCCAAGGCTGAAAAGTATCCACAAAACTTTTTTTTCCTTCTGCATTACTTTTCAGCTCCTTCTCCCTCTCAGTGCAGACACACCTCCATGTTCCTGCAGCACCCTTCTTACCCTAAGCAGCTCTCATACAAGTTGGTCACTTTAGCCAAAGGTCCCCTGAAGGATATCGGCACCATGCCAAAAATACAGGGCCCTTTCCCCTGCCCCCAAAAATCACAGTCACTGCGGGGAGGAGAGTCAGGACAGTCAAACAGCGGCCACCGAGCTCCTGGGCCAGATTTTAAACAGAAACATTCCTTATGCAAAAATCATCTTTTATTCCCCTGGAGAAGTGAAAAACAAAATTCATGAATGTTGTCAACTCTCGTAATAAGGGGATGTTCGTGGAGAACATTGTGCCTTTTATTGCTGTCTACGTTGCATTTTTATTATCAAATTATTATTGGCTATGGTGTTGGTGTTTTAATTACCCCTGGATAATGTTTCTGGTAACAGATTTAGAAACAGGATTTGGGGAAAGTGGGAATAATGAAACAATTGTGGATACTTTCAAAACTTCTGAAATGCTCTTTGAAAACCCCCTTTTTTCCCCAAAAAAAGTAATTTTTCATTTTTTTTATCTGCTTACACCTCCAGGTTTCCCTGATCCCCAACCCTTCATACCACAACCACCAAAGCCTGGTGTGCACACAGCTCTATGGAGGTGTGTTGCAATTCAGTGGTTGGTAGATGTAGGTGTCTACATTTGTATCTGTACAGTTTTGTTGACTGCTGAGAAATTATACTGCTTTAACTATATGAGTGAAGCAGTAGAGTCTTGTAATATAGGTCCACATTTCACCAGACAGGGTGGAAAGGTGCAACTCATGCCTCCTAGGGCAAAGGAGATTTATTGATCTCTTTTATTCTCCTTCCCCGAGATAGGAACTGCCCTCTACTGCTGAATCAGCAGGATATGCCCTGTGACACAGACTTTAGGTGGCTAAAGAGCTGTTAATGGGTCTGAAAACCATATCCTACCCCACCCTCCCTCCACGCAGCGTGCGCAGGAGAGGCAGGGACCCAAGCAGCAAGCAGCATGGAAGAGGGAAGCGGAGACCCCTGATACACGCAGCTGTTATCTTTGATAAGCTGCATCCTGTGCCATGCTCCACCTCGCTGCAGCAGGGAAGGCGTTTGAACTCCAAGACCCTTTCTCAGTTCAATCCCTATCTGACAAACACACAGCAGGCAGCTGGAAGAAAAAAGCAAAGTTCAACCCATCCTCAATGACTCAATTTCTAAGACTTCTAACCGATTTCCTAAAACTCCACCTTAAGGATTTTGTTAGGCAGTGTCGGTACATTTGAACCATATAAATAGTTGAAGGAGTTCATAATAGCCGTGGAGCAGTGAAGCGAAGAGATCGAGCTGAGAAGGGAAACAAAAAACTCAATTACATGCAGGCAAAGCAGTAAAGAAGCCAAGATCCTTTCAGGAGAGTCACTTGTTTAAAATGGCTGCAGCTGACCTCTGATCTCCTGTCAGCCCACAAACCTCACTGGAGCGTGGTTGTTGGCTTGCACGTCCCCTTTACAGGTGGTTAGTAACCACTACTCTTGCTCTGACAGTTGGGTTTGACTGTGCTCTTCAGTCGAAACCCCTGGGAAGGCGGCAGTGGACCTCCTTCCCCAATGTCCTCCTCAAGGACTCTTCACCCCTGAGGGTGTAGACCTTCATCCTCGAGGGTGAAGACATTAGAAGAGACAAAAATCACAGCTGTGAAGTATCCTCCCCTTAACTTCAGATTACCTTTGTCAAGCATTTGTTCCTCCTTTCGGTGTCCACCCTGTTTGTACACAGCAGGGCACAAGGAACATTCACGGGCCTCAGTGGCCCCTCAGGGAGTTGGCCCTTT
>NW_008824941.1:337971-338601 GCF_000699105.1 Pygoscelis adeliae
GACTCACGTCGCACTTCTCCATTTCTCCCTCACACAGAGGAGCCAAGCGGAGACGGTGAGCCACTGCGACCCCTTCTTTGCAAAGCCCCTCAGAGGCACGACCGCTGGGCCACGGCCCCCCACGCCACCGCAACTCTGCAGCGCTGGCAGAGGGCTGCCACGCAGCCCCGATCCCTCCTGAGATGCGCCCCCACCCTAAGCCAAAATCTGTGAGGAAACACTAAGGTTTCCCACACCCGGAGCTGCTGCGCTGCTGCTGGGGCGGGTGCCGTTTAGTGCTGATGCTGCGGCCAGGGGGCCGCAGGTCTCTCATCTGGGGGACGGCTGCCCTCGGGCTTGCTGCCACGGCTGGTTGGTTGTTTCTTTGTTTTCCGCAGAAGAAAGTCCGTCAGTGAAAAATTACTCCGCTTTTTTTTGTTTTATGGGTGTTCTTTATGTAAGGGGAAAACGTGACGAGAAGAGGCCGTAGTTTGTCACGTCCTTAAGGCTACTGCCCATCCCGTGGCAGCCCCACTCTGTGTAGCCTCCTTGGGGGGTCCCCCAGCGTCCCTCAGCACCGCGGGGCTTTTTCAGAGAGGGGTAAATACAGGCAAATCCAGGCCTTCCTCGCAGCCTTGCAAAATACCGCGC
>NW_008824941.1:338941-364378 GCF_000699105.1 Pygoscelis adeliae
TGGGGCACGCGGGGAGGCCGTGGTCGGGGTGCTGGAGACCAACCCCTCCTCCCCAGGCACACCGGTGAGGTGAGGCAGAGGGTGCAGGAAGACCGGTAGTCCTGAGGGTCCCCGGGGGGCTGACCCACTACCAGGCGGAGGGGAGACCCTGGCCCTGCGGCGGAGCTTGGAAAGCTGCTGGCAGGCCTGTCGTGACCAGCCCGCCCAAGCGGCTCAGCCCCAACAGTCCAAGATGGCAGGGAGGCCGTTCGCCACCCTGACCCCACTCATCTTCATCCTGGCCTTGGGGTTACTGAGCAGCGTGGGGGACGGGGAAGAGTGCAGCGGGGAGGGGGTTGTTTGCTGGCCAGGCAAAAAGGTGGCTCCTTTTACCAAAGATTAAAGGGGCTTGTGAGACAGCTGAAACGCAAACAGGATGTGGCCGGGCAATAGGATTTAGTGGGAGTGTTCAGGGACAGGTTGGGGTTGGGCGGGAGACAGATGGGATGGGTGGGAGCTGGTGGGCTCCAACTCCTGTTAACTGGAGCCTGGATAAGGGGCAGAAAGAGCCAGTGGCAGATGAGGGTGGGGAGGCCAGACAGATTAGGTGTGGTGGCTTGCTGCTCTAGCTGGTGCTGTGGCAGACTGTTTGTTAGAAGCAGCATTTGGCAGACCTGGAAGGAGTCAAAAATTTCAGAAACTCTCCCACTGGAGCTCCCGCTTCCTTGGATTTACCTATGAGACATGTATCAATATACCTCAGTCCTGAAACCACTTTCACTGTGACTTTCCTTAGGATAGGCCTACCCAGGAGCATGTACCTGACCTCAGCAGCTCCCTTCAGGTCTGTAGAGGCACCCGTTACAGTGCCAGGCTCAGCATTTCTCTTCATAGGTGGCCAGTCCATCTACCACCATCAAACAGTTTGCCCTTCTAGGATCGCCGAGACACATGGTTTCTGATCCACAACTACACTAAGAGAGGATTTCCTAGGACTAGGAAATGATCAGCAAAACGTATGTGAAATTACTCAACACCACATTCATCAGCTACCACTGACCTTTTAAAACATCTGTCTCTACCTCACTGACATCTGCTCTTGGTTCTGAACACAACACCTCTAGTCCCGCTTTGGCCAAAACAACATCATCAACATTTGACTCTTCAGTAAACCCCTTCAGAGCATCCTGCTTTCCTCCTGTAGCCATCCCTCCTCCCTGCCTTTGGCTTGTTCTCATTTACACCTTGTACTCCAGCCAAAATCCTCTGTTTTTAATTCCTTCCTCTTTCTAAACTGGGATGCCAGTAATTAGTAACCAGTTTACTCCAACTAATGGCCTATGCAGACACAATTTCTCCTACTCTTACCAAATATCAAATAATTTATACAAACTAGGATACTTTTAGCAGGAGATACTGAGACATAATCCAGAATCTCCAAAAAGGATAAAAGCCAATGCACGGCAGCCAGACTCTGCTCTGCCTGGTATATACCCAGATTATGAGGTTGGTTTTACATACTCCAGGCTGCTGGCCTCTTCTGGCAAGGAAGAATCTTTTATTTTTAATGAATATTTCAAAAGATCTGGGGTTTATTCCAGCGATGGTTCTCATGGAGGCAAAGCAATAAGAGGCTGTTTTCAAAATTGGATTAACCAGTTTCTTCCCACTTGCCAAACTGTAACAGCCAGAGCTCCATAGCTCTTTTCATGCCAGCCATCCTATACCCCAGTCCCAAATATGTAACCCATAATCCCATTTGACTTTGATACCACAACTGAATTGTCCGATCCCAGTCCTGTGGTTTCAGACCCAGCCTAGGCAAATTAGACATTTCACACTTGTATGGAAAACAGCTTGAAGGCAGTGAGTAAAATGAAAGTCTATGGAGGTTGGCTTTGTTTTTCATTGTTGATTGTGTCAAGATGGCTAAAGAATAGCTGGGAAGGGATTAGGCATGTTAGCTTGATGCTGGAGGAGGAAAGCTGTGTCTTGGCATTTCTTTCATGGGGAGCTGGGTCCCAGGATGACTGGGAACAACACTGAACTGAACAATTAAATGTCCGGCTGCTCTGTAACCTCACCCATCACTTATCCATTTTTCTCAAAGTTTGAAAGAGGTGTTGCCAAATTAACCCCATTTTTTCTGAAATCCACCTCAGTCCCAAGTTTACCTTAGATTTCCTCCAACCTTTGAACTCAGTGAACCTCTGTTGTGAGGAAGGGGACATTTATATTGAAACATGTCACAAGATGAGCTGGGGAGAAGAAAGAGGAGCATTTCAAGAGTGCAGTAGCATGAAGGTAATTTTTCACCCTTGATTCTGATGTAAACAGGTTCGGTGAACTTGGCAATGGGTTTTGTGTGCTTTCCATCTTTTAAAACGGTGAAGCATCTCGAGATTTGAAGGTAGGAAAAGGTTGTACTAGTACTACATCTTTATGAGTGTGTTTTCCATTCTTTCTCATTTCTGTTTTTCTTAAAATGTTTGTTTTTCCAGCTTTCTACACATCTTCTCTTTCCTGTCTTAGCTGGGAGATGGGCAGATGCCTTGGTCCATCTCCTCCTCTGTGGTGACATAAAAAGACAGGCAGTACCATCACATTATCTGTGCTGTGTCAGCCTCGGCTCGTTACACAGTGCTTAGAATTGCCAGCTCTTTGCAAGTCACGCAACACAGCATAACATTTTTTACCTATCCTGATCCCTTTGGTGTTACAGATTATAGGAGGGAGATGAAGGCCAAGCACTTCAGATCTGCCTGGGTGGGAAGAAACACATGGCAGTTGCACTCCTTTCGTCTCCCCTTCTCCCCTCACCTTCTAACACTGCCTATGATAAGGCAGGGTGTTCATATAAAAGACACTGAAAAGGGAGAAAATCCATAGTCACGACAACAGGACAAAAAAATGAGAAATAAACAGAAAAGGTTTCAAGTCCTGCAAACAGAAACTCCTCTTGTTTCAAATGAGTAATAGATCAGACTCTCCTCTGCCGCTCTGCAGAAGCATTTATCTGACTTTTTTCTGAGCTGACCAAGGTCGGAGCACAGGCTGCCCTACAGGGAAATGCCCAGCCACCACCTCTGAACAAACATTTCTCAAATTAAGTCTTATTTAACAAGAAAAGACAAACACCACATCTGGCCTGATAGATATGTTCATTTGATAGATACAAAGAGCCAAGCAACTGCCTTCAAGCACTTGGAGCCAGGAGGGGGTGAACACCTCTCCAGAGACTGCTACCACAAAAGCCCTGCTTCCTCAAGCACGTCCTCCTGCTCCCGCTGCGGCAAAGGCCAGGTTTGAGTCCGGCAGCTGAGAATCTCGCCCGCTGGCCGGTTCCCAGCACCTGCAGGCTGCTTCCTGCGCGAGCCAGGCCAGCTGCTTTCCCCGGTGTCTAAAGGGCACAGATTTCTCTTACGCTGTTTTTCTGCACAGATTTATTTGCATAAAATAAATGTTCTTTAAACCCTGGTTCTTCTTTTTTTTAAGATCAAAAGCCTAGTGCCCTTCACTGCAGCTGTGTCTGTCTTTTAATGTGTAAGCCAGTATTATTTTAAAGACCTACACAAACTGGCTTCAGGGAGCTCTTCTCTCCTGCAGAGCAAGAGGCTTTCGGGAAAACATGTATCAGCGAAAACTAAATCCAAAAGAATAGACATGAGCGTAAAGCAGAGAACCCGAAACAGCATCTGGGATGATAAATATTCAAGCATATCTGTCTCACATTAGGTATCTGAATCAGAACCTTTTCTGAGTCACTCTTTCGGTTCCTACATTTTAGCCCTTACAAAGTGAAAAGCAGGTAAAGAGAGGCAATGCTCACACAGAGACAGTCGGTGTCAAACTAATGCTTTTCCTTTCTCTTCCAAATGGGGCTTTCTGCAAATAAGCAGTAACATTTTTGAAGAAGCCATCTGTAGGAAGAAAGAAGCTGATTTGTATGAATATTTGTTGTCACCTTGATTTAATAAGTGATCAATTATAGCCCATGAATTAGTCCTACAGGTTGTTAGTGTACCATAGAAATCTAGAGATTCAATCTGAAGAGGTTGGCTACTCACATTAACCAAGGGACACTATCACGTTTTGGCTGTGGATTTAGTTCAGTACAACTCTTGGTGTCAGTCTAATCTCAGTGAATGACTACAGGAAAATGTAGAGGATTTTCTGCAGTCCTTCTAGGTCTTTATAAAGCACCGGTCCTTAGCTTATTAGCTTTGAGCCCTATTTGGAGAAACTCTTATAGATCTTATATCAAGTGCTATTTTGGAGAGATCTAGCAGCTCTACTTATTATTTGGGTTGAACAGTTTTCCCTGTTACAAGAGCCCAGTCTTCCTTGTTTGTGATTTTGCCAAACTTTTAAAAATGTTTGGGCAGGAGATTTTCCATGCCAGACATCCAGATTGAGCTACTTCCAAGATCCAAGTTAAGGATGAAAAATGCTTTTTTTCTTGTGGCCTGAAATTCTTGAGTGCCCTTTTTTGGGTGGGGGGTGGGATGGGTGACAGATCTTTCACTCTCTGGAAAGGGCTTGCAATGTGGCAGAAGAACTCGCTATAGTGCAGAGCATGGAGGAAAAGAACAGCCTTTGAAACACCAAAGCAGCCTTCAAGGTACATTTACAGACTGTGATTTTAGTACCTCCCAGAGTCCATCCTCTCTGAGCACAAACGGAAGGGAAGCGCAGACTGCAGCAAGAAAGCATGGGGATAGGAAGGACAGTACCACCCCAGAAAGCTGGATTGTCCTTGTCCCTTTGTCCCTGGGTGACGCAGGGCACATCATTCAAATAGTCTTTGAAGAGGTAGGTAGTGCCGCTGAAGGCCAGTGGGAGCTGTGCTTTGGGCAGACCAGGTGCCATGCTTAAAAAGCCTGAAAAATCAGGTGAGACACACTTCAAACGGAGCAATCAATTTTCTGGCAAGCTCTGGCTGTCATGATTTATATGGGTGAATATAGATGGGATCTTCACTCATGGAAATGCTTACCTCACAGACTGTCTTGAAAGTACGAATTGTTTTCTGTGGAGGACAGACAGTACAGTAATGACTGCCACAGAAGGATAACATGGCTGTGTCATTCAAAGCGCTAAAACAGCGTAATGACCTTATTTCTGGTATCGCCTAGCTTTTGAATACTTGTCTTGGCAACCTTTGTATTGTTCTTCTAATAGAAGTTTTATGTGCGATAATATGACTCTGACAGGCTGGAATGCCAATTATTAGGCAGGCTTCTTAATCTCTTTCTAACTCTACAGTTCCAACATGGAAAAAGCCCATCCCTGAAATTGGGTTGTCAAATATGATTGATCTAAAACTATGGTTTTCAGCTGTCATCTGTGGATCCCTGGAATGACTCCTGCGGGGATTGTCCAAGTTAACTGCTTGTTGTCAGCCAGCTTGCATTTGAAACGCAGGATCTCCCCCTCCACTACATGGTTCTTTAGAGGGTTGCAAATGAAAAACATGGGTTTGAAGCATCAAGGCTGATTTTCCTGGTGTCCTATTGCTGGTGGCTTGCCAGTGGGGTGTGACTGGATACATATACCTGAGTGTTGCCATGTGATTAGAACAGAATAAACTTCTTGGAATAAAGATCGTATTGGATGATTTCTCTTTTGTGTGTGTGTGTGTGTGTGTGTGTGTGTGTGTGTGAATTGACACCAGGCAGGTTATGACTATTTAGAACATTTTTGCTTAATCAGAATTACTCAGTGGTCCCTGGTCAAAAGCAATTTGGGAGCAGCCTATAGCTAGTATGCAGTATTTGAACACTGACTGAGTCGACTGAATTCATGACTCATAAGGATGGTTTTGCTCCTTGTTCTCCCATTGGGCAAGTGAAGCTTAGCTTCGGGTTTTGTGCACGATCACTCCCCTTGTACAAGTCCAAAATTGCCCTTTTCTGTGAACATTTCCAAATGTTGCTTAAAAATCTACCGCTTGGCACAAACAATAGACCCTGTCAAATCCAATGTGCGCTCGAACACCTGCAGGGCCTCTGGAAACTAGCTCCTGATTGCTGGAGAAACATGGACAACTTAAATTAAAGGCAGTAAATGCTTCACCTCACACTTCCTTTTTATTAGAATGCCTACAAACTTTTTTGGCCTTTATGATATTCCTATAGTAAGTGAATAACTTGTAAAGATGTGAATGAAAGTTTCCAGAAAACGTTTTCTATGTACAAGATCTGGCAAGGGAATTTGCTTGGTTGTGTACAGGATACCTTCTGGAAGAGCTGTGTGTCACTTGTAGGTCACTACAGCATATCAGATAGTGCAAGAGCGAAGTAACTATAACATAGCATCATAAATCAAAACACACAGCAATTTCCCTTGTTGACTACTAGAAGTCTGTTCACTCCTGGGTGTCGTGGATTTTGAGCAGCTCCGAAGGGCTGATAGTAAGCTGTGCATTACTCACTAGGTTTGTTAATTACATGATTGCCTTTTATGGATTTTGAGAGACAAGCCCCATAAAAACTAGAAGCTTCCACAGTTTTTTCATAAAATAATCTAGCTGCTCTTTTAAGAACAGAAACTTAAAGGGTTCAATAAAGGAACAGGATATTTTACTCAATTGTTTTGCACTCTAGACACAAAGGCTAATAGGGGACTGTTTTAAGGGGAGAAGGAAGGAGACTAGAAGGGTTTTGGTCTGCCTTCCAGATTTCCACATCTAGATCCAGCCATTGTGTTGCTCCTCGCCACTGTAGGTCGCCAGGCTGTTTGTATTCTGCTACATGGGTAACTGGGATGTGAACATTGCAATTAGGCTTAAATCAGGACCTGTGGAGGTACTTCATCTCGACTGGGGCCAGTCACTCTGGCTCCCTTTGTAGTCAATAGAAAGAGGGGGGGCAATTGGGGAGCATGTTTTTTTAGGCATCCATTTTAGGATGAGATATGACATGCCCAAGACTCCACTACCCGTATTAACTAGGTCTCTATTTGCTAAACATTGTTTATCATGCCACACCCAGGTGTCTAGTGTGACTTGCGCTATAGCTCCCATAGTCACTTGCACTGAAGCTGCAACTCTCCCTGCTGACCATGCTGGGCTGTGCTTGCAAGTCTGGCTAGAAAGTCACTCCAAGTATAGAAGACATTTACAGGGTTTCAGCACTTAACTGAGCAGTTCTTCGAGACGGGAGAGGCTATACTTAGGAGGCAGTGAGCTGTGGGAGCTGGGGTCTCACTGCTATCTGCCACCTCCCCTGGAGCTGCTGGAGCACGCAGGACAGTAGCAGGAGCAGAGTGGTGAACAGAGTACTGCAACAACCCCAGCGCGATGGTGTCTTGCTATGACACCTCCTGGGACACCAGCAGATAGGAGGAGATTGCATTCCTTCTATCCCAGATCCATATCTTGTTCCCATACTAAACTATTCTCACTCCAAGGACCTTGCTCACATGCACTTCTCCCCATAAATCGGAGTTTTTTCTTTCCTCTGTAAATCACACGCATAATGCAGTATAGAGCCCCATTTATGAAAACAAGATCTATAACAAAACTCTCTTAACACCAGTAAATCTTCTTTTAATGAATTGGGCCTGTAGCTTCAATTATGACGCTGGGCTGTGACGGCTGCTGAGCGAGCCATGCCAACAACAACACTGAGGCAGATCACTGTCATAAGCTCAGGAAAGGCTTGGACGCTCCTTCTTTCCCTTCAAGCACTTTCACATCTGCACTGCATTATATCCCCGTCCAGATGACTTCGTTGGGATCTCCAGTGTTCTTGGGAGTATTTATATTATCAGAAAAGAAACCACTAATTTATTTTTTCAGTCTTCCACATAAATATACCCATAGCCCAGTGTGAAACAGCTCACATTTATCTGGTTTGCTTTGTTTTCAAATGGACCTACCCTGGATTTTCAGTTTTACAGCGTGTATAAAGAATTAAACTCTTTAATTAGATTGTAAACCCTCTGGATCATATTTTTACCCTGGTTTTGTGCACTACACACCATCAGAGACTACTCTCCTTCAGCATTATTAGAAAGATAGAGCACTTCCAGGTATCGGGTAGGAGCTGGACGGGCCACTTAGGGGGAGGGGCAGATCTAGAGTTCCCACATGGACAGCCGATGTGGGAAGGCTGAAGATGCTGTTTCTGTCCTCTCCCTTGGGTGGTACATTTGGGCCATCCATAAGACAGGGTGTTGCGGAGGACAATTTTCCCTTCTCTGGCAGTGAGAAGTTGCCAGTGGACACTGAGATAGGAGATGCTCTTATCCTTGTGGTCTTGGGCACAGAAAAAGGGGCAAAGCACAAAGCAAATGCTCATCCTCAAACCTTCTTGCCCTCCTCTGTGACCAGTGTGACGATAAAGGCACTGGGCTGGAGGGACCCGATTGCCTGCCCCTGCTCTGTGCAGGACCTCAGATTTCCATCTTTAATGTGGAGACCGGGATGGTTTTCACCCATTCTTGTTATATTGACACCAATTATAAGCTTTTCTTGCTACTTGCTTCTTCTGTTGGCCTCACAGAGTAGCTCTCTTGAGTCATCTTGGTGCTGTAGTAAAACTCAGTATTGCAGAGGACCTTTTTGGCTCCATTTTATTTTTAGACGGCCTGCCCTTCTCCTGTTTTCTGTCTTCCTGCAGCAGGCTGAGTCACGTTGATTTAGTGATGGAAGATCCCTTGACAGAGAAATGGGAGAAAGGAATATTAAAACAATAAATTTCACTTACTGGAATGCTTGGCCTAGAGACACCTGGTCCTGTGGACTTTCATCACTGAAAGTCGATGCTGGTCTAAGTAGAGCTAGTGCAGCACATAGGCACTCTTGTGTACTGCAAGGTAGACTGCAAGGTGGGGTGATGTCTGGATTTATGACAAAACTGGACACCTAGCTTGCTAAAGAGAGATCTCTGAGCACCAAGGAGAACTACTGAGGCTTTCTGTGTGTTGTAGTATCTCGTTCCCCTAAGTTATGTGGTTTATTAGAACTGGTAAAGAAGAAAAAGATATGGAAAGTATGAACATTTCCAACACAATCAGCTGAAATTGGGCTTCTGCACAGTGTTAATTATCCAGCTTTGTTACTGCTTTTGTTTCTGTGAAAGTGCCTGGCTTGGACAGGAGTTTCAGTTTGGGGAAAACTTGGAGAAATTTGGGGAATATTTCTCTGTAGATTTTGAGGCTTTCTTCAAAAAAAACAGGATTTCTTTTTTTAAGAATCACATTCAAAAATTCAAAATTGCAAATTGGGTTACTGCAAAGATGTATTTCTATGCATTCCCTTACTTTAATTCAATCTTCAAAAAAATTCTGATGAAAACAGGTACATTCTGCAGAAAATGTCCCTTCTGCTTAGCCATACCCCACTCCCAAATTAAACCAAGTCCTGCACAGCATTGCTTGGCTGGGGAGGGATGGCCATGCCTGGCCATGCATGCAGGTCCTTGCTAGCTGCCTTCTCCGGGTGCTCACAGTGCTGGAAGAAAGCCAACAGCTGTCACCTATGTATGTACCCAGGAGTGGTAGAAAGGCTGCAGATGTTTAAGCTCCTGAAGGGCCACAGCAGGAGAGGCGTGTGGGCGTGCATTCGGCATGGCCTTCTGGTGACATCCACATGACACCTATGGTGCTTGGGAATTTGAGGATGAATATTTCCCCTGACAGCTCAGTTTCTGAAAACCAGCTGGGGGCACATCAGTAAGGTCAGGCATTGCTCATGAGTCAAAAATGAGACAGTACTAAAGCTCATTCTTTATCTATATATCAAACCCTAAATGTTCTGGTCTGGAAAATCATTTTGCTGGTTTAGACTAATCATTAAAGGCCCCGGACTTGGGGTCAGCTGCATGACCCAGGAGGGGATTTAAGGGAAGGGTGTGCCTGAGAAAGCAAGAGAAAAGCCCCTAGGACTGCGGCCAGTTTTAGTCAGAGGAACTGCTTTGTTATTGTATTACAGCTGCATGGTGTTTTTAACTATAAACCATGCTTTAGACTCAGGCTGAAACGGGCTCGGGTGCTGCAGTGATTCGTACAGCAAAACAATTTACAAATCCCACATGAAGCAGTGTTTGAAAGTCCTTTGAAAGCATTGTTTGGCCAGCAGCGGGGCTCTTTTCAAGCTCTACTCTGGTTGCAACTCCTATTGCTAAAGGTACAGCTATACAAACAAGTGACTGTGGGGATGTGTATTTACATCACATCATGTTTTCCACAGCAAGGTCCCATTCACAGCCTGTGGTAAGTGAAAAGTTGCCTAACCATAAACAGAAATTTGCTCCCAGGCAAGAGGCTGCCTCTGAGAAGTTGCCACTAGCAGCTACACTGACACTGTAAATCCATGCCTCCACTTCATTCAGAGTAATCTGTTTGCGTAGCTGTACCCTGTGTTACTAACACACTTGCGAGAGGTGCGGTTTCATGGCTGCAAGAAGCAGGCATGCAGGAGGTACCTGCGGAGTGTGCTGGGTACTGGAAATGGATACAGCTACTTGAGCACCCAACGGGGAAGGAGGAGAGAAGTTCAGTGTAATTGTCACTTTACAAGCCTATGTATTACAGTGTTACCTGCCTCCTCCATCCATTGCTTGGAAAATTCTGGCTAGTAGGACGTTTTCCAAATGAATCCTAATCTTGACTCTGGCAATCAAAAGGAGATGGGCTGAGTTTGCTGTCTGCTCCATCAGATACAATGCAGTTATTGGCCATGTCAACAGCGCGCAGAACTAGCAGGGACCTGCTGGAGGCACTTGCAGCCTCGCAGGAAAATGGCTCCCACACTTCAACGTGACAAGCTCCTATGGACAGTGCACGGCCTGGGTTGGCGGAAGCCGCATCTCGTTGTGTGGAGAGGCCATAGACTCAGTGTAGACTTCATTTTATGGACTTCATTCATAGACTTCATTTTATCTGTTACCCTCTTTTGTAGGACCAAAAGGGAAACAGTGTGTGAATGGGACAAGGATTATACTATTAAGGCTATCCATATTCCCCCCCAGCTAGGATTTCTAGTGCCTCTAATTCCCTAAATTAGTGATGAGGTTAAATAGTGCCAGAGAAATATGGGATAAGGTTGGAGCTCCAGCCAGCCAATATCTAGGTAGTAATTTAAAATGTATTATCCATGAACACTTTATTAATGTTCACATTAAGTCATTATAATTCTTTCAGTACCAATGTCCCTGCTTCACATGAGAGGTGTTTAATATTAGCTGCTGTTCAGCCCTTTCCAGCCAAATAAAATCAGTCTTAGTTCATTCTGGCTCACTTAGATCAACAAACACGGAACATAATGAACTCGCCCTGCTCTATGACTTATCTTGCCAGGATGGGAAAGGGAATATACTGCAGCAAAACATTCCCCAGCGCTTTCCTTTGACAGCACATGGTCCAACTCGGGCAAGGACCGTGGCTGCGCTGCAGGGTGCTACACACGCTGGACTCCTCCATCCACTTGTACAGGAGAGCCACCATGCCTGCCCTCCCCACCACCAGCTGCTTTGGAAGGCAATACAGCAGTGCAGCAGGTCCTGCGGTTAGACTGCTTTCCAGAAAGGCTCGAGGAGGGATATTCCCCAGCAGCAGCCTCTCTCCTGCCCCGCGGCCCCTGTGCAAGGCCCGGGGTGGCTGCTGGGTTGGACACTGTGCAGCAACCCTGGTGCTGGGCTGGCGACACGGGAGGTCCAGGCTCTGCAGCAAGTAATGGGAAACCAGCTCACTTCTTGAGCGAGTCCCACTCATAATGATGGAGACAGGAAATTTTGGGTATACCTACCCCCATCTCTATTAAGAGTTTGAAAGCGGGGCACTGGGAATGTTTTTGAATCGTGAAAGCAATGCCAAGAACAAACCCATAGAATAATGTCAGGTTCTTCTGATTAAATCTAAAATTTTCCCACTATTACTTGAAAATTAGAAGCAGACAAAACTACCCATCATGTTATAGATAACTTGGCTGCAGAAATATGGCATCAGCATATGCTGAAAAGTAAAAGCTAACATGATTAGTAAACTATTAATTCTAGCAGCAGCCTTGCCTGTATGGGATCCATGTGTTTAGAAAGTAAGGTCTTTGGAGCAAAGACCAGCTTTTCTGTGTATCTGTAAAGCAGGTGGCATAGGTCTAAGCATTAGACTAAAAATCCAGTATTGCAAAATTGGCAATGACCTTTGAAAATGTTGGCCCATCTGAAGTTGCCAGAGTCTTGTGCTTCTATTGATCCAAAGCTTGATGATATCCATAAGTTTCATTCCACTGAGCTGGTTAGGCTGACTTGGATCTAGCATCCAGATATGTCCATCCAAAAACTAGGTTTTCAAAGTACATTGCAGCTCCTGGAGTTCATAAAAGCTGTGACTACAGAACTGGTAGTTGGTGCTCTACGTGATGCAGTTTGCATGATAATGCATTGGACACTGGCCCCCCAGGACTCCCAAGCCTCTATTTTTTTTGCTGTTGGTGTTTCCCAGGTGCTTTAACCTGGCACCTGCAAATAACCCTTACCCCATTTGTGAAGAAAAAAAAAAAAAAGGGGACTTGATTAAAGACTGTTAAAGACTTGATACCTGCTAGTATGATTAGCCCCACTGAACAGCAGTGCTTTTCTTTTCCCAAGGAAAATGGAGAAGAAATTGCATCCTGCTGAGTTTTGCCGACAGTTTGGCAGGGGAAGGTCATAAAGAAAACACGATCAGAAAAGGTCTTGTGAAAAACAAACTTCAACATCACTTGATCCAAATAGTCCCGATAAATCATGTTAGATGTTTTCTATGCATCCATGAAGGGTATGACAGCTGGTGTCTCCGTAGCACTGCAGCCTGGGTTAAGTTACAAATTATACACATACCGTCCTCTGCTAGCCTCCTTCTCATGAATCCAGCTTGGCCCTTCCAAATCAATTTGGCTATAGCATTTTCTGGCCTGATCTTTAGTATTGTAACATAAATAATGTGTGTTGCAGTTCATCTGTCCCAGGATTCTCGTTTTCTTGGTGGGATCCATTCGTGTTCCCTTTCCTGGGAAAGACAGCGATTTCCTCATGGTGGGTGAAAGCTTGCCACCGTGGCTGCTCTCTGCCGAAATAGCTGTCCCTTGCCCAGGAACATGCTGTGCTGTGCAGCTCCCAGCTGTGCCTCGTCTGACCTCCAGAAGTCACCCCATACCACGGCTCAGTCATGGGAATTGTGACAGCCCAGAGCAAACCCGCAGAAGACCAGTAGACTCTTTCCTATCTGTGACCTCTCTGCCATTTTGATGTCACCACATTTCATTAATTCCAGCAATTTTTATGTTAAAAGTCTTGTTTACAGGTGAAGAGGAAGCTGACTTCGTACTAACTGAAACCTTGACAGTAATTCAAGAATCACTGCTAGTCTAGATCTAATTGTTACAGAAAAAGAAAGAATAACAATGCAGTTAAAATCATTTCACACACACTTAATTTCTACTCTGTTTCATGGTGTCAGGCTTGCCCGTCCCCTATCCCTCTGTGCCCTGAGGTGGATGGTCTCAGTCCGGTGCTGCAGCGAGTTGGGGGTATCTGGAGTGCTTTGCGGGGAGAAGAGTGATGTTCAGGTTGATGGTGTCTCCTTCCTCGATCTAGGACCCATTTGGAGTCATTTTCATAGGTTTGCTAATATGCTTTTTTACACCTTTCTTTTTCTCCACTGGTCTGCAGCTCCATGTTTCATTGGAATTTACTGTCTGTGGTGCCTTTTACATATATTTGGTACTATTTCTTTGTTCTCTTTTTTATCCTAAAACCAGTTTTGTCCAGCTCCACTTTTATTGAACTGACTATGGGAGGGATGTTTATAGCTGTGGGATCACCAGTGCCAGCCTGTGCCCCATCTCTCATTATCCCATGCCTGTGCTCTTCTGTGCCTCATCCTGTGTCTCCACTTCTCGACGGCTGTTGTAGCAGACCTGTCCTCCTCTACAGTACATTATTATATTAGTCGTAAATATCTCATTCTGCATAGAACAACTGCTATCTCTATAAAAGTATGCTTGTACCATGCAAAGATATACAGAAGTGAAACAAATTAGTTTTGCACACGCAGTCACTTAGAGAACTTGCTGCCACAGCTAAATGAAGCAAAACAAAGTAAAACAAAGCTGCAAGCAGTTCAAGAAAAGTTCAGACCAAGCACAGCCTGAAAGCCTCAGTTCTGAGGCCTTACAAATTCAGTGCAAAGCTTCTGGCCTGCTCCTGAGAGAGGCAGTGCTGTACTACAGGGCTACATCATTGTGCGATGCTCTGCTCAGCCTCACGGGCAATAGCTTTCCAGTCCCTCACCTAAAAACCAGACCACGGGCTTTGGAGCATGCGAGGATGGATGACAGTGACATGCAAAGGCAATGGCATGTTTCAAGTCTTATACCAGTTTGTGCTTGCTTTTTTGATTAGCTGTTTGAAAGCTGCTAGTGGAGAAGTGCTGTTGTGGGTGATGGAACAGGTATCTCTTCCTTTTCATCTCTTGAGCTCTTGAGCTTCAATGCTGTTTTAACAGAGGCAAAGGCTGGGTTTGACAGCCCAGCTGTGTCCCAGCAGGCCTGGGAAGGCATACCTCCTCAGGCTTACCCTGCTTGCTTCCAGGAGAGAGCAAAGCACTTCACGTTTGGCGTGGGCAGCTTGTCAAAATTTTTTCTTTTCCCTTTCAGACACATTGTTTCCCAGGTAAATAACTCCTGAGAACTTCTGGCATCACTGCATTATATGTGTCCTTCAAAGAGATACGAGTGGCCACGTCAGCATCAGGCTGGCTGTCACAGAGTTAGAGTCACGGGGCACTTCGCACTTTTAACCCAAGCTGTCAATAAGTCTCTTGCCCCGGCAGTCCTGCTGTAATAAGACACTTAGTGCCGCCGAGCGAGGAAAATGCCACTTCTGTTTGCAAAATGGACACACTTCCCTGGGTAATAAATGAAGCGAGTCACTGTCCATATGGGCTGGCAGTTATCTTCTGCTCCTTGTTCCTTGATTTACTCTGTGTGTGAGCAGCTTAGCACATCAATATTGCAAATTAAATACCAAGCGGATAAGTGATCTTTTGAGTTTGCGTCTCGGAAGGAAACAACTTTCAAGCAGAGGTTTCAGCTCTCCTCTTCTCTTCTTCTGTTCAAATCATGGCACGTAGCTGATCAAACAGTGTTTGATCAGCGGTTTTTATGCAGCTCCAGTCTGTAAAGTCTGTTCAGGGCTTTTTCTTTTCTCTTTCTCCCTCTTCCTCTCTCTCTGTCTCTCTCCTTCAATAGTTAGATTTTACATCAAAAGCTGGTTGAAGCTTTTATACTAGTATTACACCATTCACTGGTTAAGTGGAAGCTGCTTAAAATCCTGCATAATTACACTGTCTTTGCATATCTCTTTTCTTCGTAGGCCCTCGTGGCATGTGGAATTGGTGCATCTCTTAGAAGTATCGGGGCAGGCACAGTTTAGCCAATGAAAATGCTAATTAGAATGGAAAAATATATTGTATGCTTCCCACATGTTTAGCTCTAAAAAAATGTGAAAAATCCTTAGCCTTAACACTCTAAAGATGTCAGATACTTCTCTGAGACAATGTCTTGGGAGCCCTAGTAAGCCTCAGCAGAGAGAGATTATTTTGTTAATGCTCCCCCAATAATTAGATCCACATGCACGCACGATACACCATGAGCCCTGTGTTGCTTTTCAGCTTCAGGCCTCTGACAGTGGTTTATGTTGAACTTCAGGGTCTGTTTTAAAATATAAAATAACACAAAAATATGTCTACTAAATATTGAAGCTACCAAAAGAAGCCCCCGAGCTAGGAAAGGCCAACATCCATGCTCATGCAACCCTCCTGTGCCTCCTTGTGTCACGTCCTGCACAGTGGCAGAGCCTCTGGTTGCACAGCCAGATGCTACATCTCCTGTAGGACCTCTGTCTCGCCCAGGGTACAGCAGGCCACCGTTAATTAACCAACAGCTAATCAAGAGATTGGTTTTATCCTGTTCCTCAGAGAGCAACCGAGTGCCTTGCGTACTGCAGCCTGCTCAGCCTAGGGCAGGGTCAGACCACAGACCCTGCAGCTGGAGCTCAGCAGCAAGTTGCCATCACCTAGGGGAGCTGGTGAGGATGTGGCTGTCCTCCCGCCTTCTCCAGGCATCCCCATCCACTCCAACAGACCTGGCTCCTTCCTCCGTCATCCTTCCCTCCTTTCTGCAGGCAGACCCCACCGATCTCTCTCCGTTCTTCACTTCCCATTAAAGGCAGGATGCTGCGTCCCACCCCTTGCCACTCTGTTGGCAAAGGACATTTGGGAGCTCAGGAGGGGGCGTGTGCCCGAGCACAGAAGGACCATGGGGCAGCCCGCAGCTGCTGGGTGCCTGCAGCAGCCCGGCCACTGCGGTGGCACATGTCTGGGGCAGTACCATGAAGCAGCGAAGGGGCGGCGGGGCAGGCATTCTGGTGTGGCACCTCTGGAGCCTGGCAGTTTCTGTCTCTAACAAGCATGGGAGAAGTGCAAGCTCTCCAAGGCAAGAGGGATCCTTAACTTGGGGAATGTGCTTGGGAGGGTGCGTATCTGCAGTGGCAATGCCAAACTACTGCTCCAGCACATAGCAGTAGCTAGAGGAGGCTCATCAGAAAGGCTACAAGGAAGATTGTTAATGTTTACAGTGAGCTGAGCATTGTATATTTTATTTTAGCCTTACTCTTGGAAATGGATGAATTATTTTATACTGCACTCTCCGGGTCACAAGGCTCCTTGCAACGCACTTTGCTACAGACCATTTCTGAAAGACAAAGGAGGTGAGACCGCATCACTACCCACTGGAGGAAGGGTCATAGAATCATTAAGGTTGGAAGAGACCCCCAACACCACCGAGTCCAACCATCAACCCAACACCACCATGCCCACTAAACCATGTCCCTAAGCGCCTCATCTACCCGTCTTTTAAATACTTCCAGGGATGGTGACTCAACCACTTCCCTGGACCTGAGGGTCCACTTAGCCCCTTCCTTTTGCCTCCCTCCCTGCACCTCGCATTGTGTCCCTGAAGCCACACGTGTGCCCAGGAGCCTGGCCCGCAGCTCTGGCATCGGTCAGTAGTGAAGAGGCACATGGGGATGATTTCCACCACATGCTTGGTGTGTGTCAGGACTCACCTTCCCTTCCCTCGGCCCCAGGGCTGCTGTGGAGACACAGAGTTTATGCATTAGTGCAAGAGGAGGGGATCCTATCCCTTGGAGGAGGAGAGCACTAAAACATAAATAACTGCAGAAAATGAAAATTACGTTAACAAGTCCAAAGGTTTAACCATTAAAGTGGAAAAATAACATTTCATAAACATGATCTTCCTAATACTGCATAATACAGCTCTCTGTGTCACGCAGCACAATAATTTCCTGTTCAGCTTCACTTTCCGAGCAAAACCAGAGATCAAGATTGGCAAGCTCTAACAGGAGAGTCGAGTCAGGGCTCTCCCCGCAGCCCCAGCCACCAGAGAGGGCCTGGTTTCTGCTGTCTTACTCTTGGCATAAGCCAATTCAGCCACCGGGTGATCCTCTTGAATCACTTTTTAACCAAGTCAAGAAGACTTCTATGGCAACAGCCTTGTTTGTGTGTGAGTAATGAAGGGGATTTCTAGCAAAGTAGTGAAGGGGGAGAGAAGAGAAGACATTTGGCCAAGACTGCTTGCACAACTAAAACCCAGATTTCCTCCACATCTTGCTTCAGAGTAAGTTTTTTGAGAACCAGAGCTCTGTCAGCATGTAATTACCATTTGCTTTCTCTACAGATTTCTTGTTTTTTTGCCATTGGGGCATTGCTGTTTCTTGCTCTAGTAGAAGCCAGCTTGCTCTGCAGACTGAAGTCCCCTTGCATCTACCTGCTGCTGTGTTTGCAGGGGAGACCCGGCTCCCGCTCAGGGTCTGTATTCCCTCCGCTGGCGCTTTCCTTCCCCCTCTGCCCACACCAAGAGCTGACTTTCGCACGTCGTACAGCACGTCCCGGCGCCTGAGGTGCGAGGAGGTTTGTTGATTGTATGTGGCTGAATCCAGACTGTTTTTCCATTTTGATAGAGCTATATTTAGGCTGTCCAGTAACTGCGTCCTGGACTTTCTAAAATAAATCAATGCACAAGGCCCTGATTCAGCAGCCGCCTGTGCCGGCTCGGAGCCCTGCCTGCCCCCGGCTTGCCTGCAGTCTCTGGAGGCTTTGAACAGCCGCTGGCAGGGATCCGGTTGCAAGTTCGGGGTTTAATAAGTCTCTTCTCCTGCCCCATTCTGCCCTTGTGTCCTGCCTGCCAGCTCCTGACCTGCACTCAGGTTAATATAGCTCTGGAATGAATTCAGCTGAATTACAGATTTGCACCTATGCAGAGAGGCCGTAGCTCCTGGGGTATTTTCCTATTTTAACCATCACTCGATACCCATTTAGATTTGTGAAAAAATAACTGCCCTTCTTCGACCTCTGTAGAAAACAAATCAAACAAAACAATCTCTTCTATTGCAAGAAGCAGAGCTTGGTCCCAAATCTATATTTTTATCCCAGGGATCCAGTTATAAATGGAACCAAGGGAAAGGACTGTAATTTTCATAAGTTGTTCTGCAAAAATTGGAAATAAAGAAATTCTCTCCTTGCTCAACGAAGACTTTTTTCTTTATTGTGGGCTGGACATTGTGGGGCTAGTTAGAAATTTCAGTCTACAGGACTTAGGCCTGAAGGCTTAAATATGAATTCCCCCATATTTCAAAAGTACAAAGATCTGATTTTGGCCTGTGCCTTTTAGCCACCGATAGTTGGGGTTTTAGCCACATGCTGTCACTGCAATAGAGAATTCACAGCTAGAAGTTTGTTTCAACTCTCTTTTCTGTGAAGACTTTTCTGCGTTTCTGCAAGGCTCACTGAGATATTTATCTTACAGACTAGTTAGTGATGCTCCCGGCTTGCAGACATCAGCCGTGGGCTGATGCTAGTAGCATCATTCAGAGGTTTTTGCAGTACTGAATCCCCGCTGGGCTGGCAAGGCTGGTCAGTTAATGGCAGTGCCAGCTGGCCCCGCAGAGGGTTCATCGCAGAGTGGAGCGGAGGATCTCCGGCATGAAGCTGAGTTTCATACCTAAAATGTCAGCCTTGAAGACAGCCACATTCTCCTTTATTTAGAAGTCTCTTGAGACAATGTTAGCAATTAATTGGCTGTCCAGTTTTTCTGGTTGAGGTGGGATTTTTATCAAGCTTTCACTCAGACAGCATTGAAATTGAAACATGCAAAACATGTTCAAACCCCCCACCCCCGTCTAGTCCAGCTCTGTGTCTCTTCTCATGCTGAAGTGTAATTGCATTCTCCGTTTACCAGACCTCATATAGCCAAACTATGTGTGGGTGACATTTATAAATAAAAGGTATCATTGCTGTGGTCATGCAGATTTTGAACAGCAGACAGCTATTCACCGAGGTGCAAACTTGCCAAAATCGGGTACTGTGAACATCCAAAGTTCAAAGGAATGATCAAAGCCTACCAAATTGCAACATTTCTCATAAATAAAAATGCTCTAGTGTATCAGCTGGCAGGAATTCAGTGCCTAATCTGTCCCATCATTGACTGGAGTGATAGGGACACTGCAGTTGGAAAGATGCCATTCTGGGAAGCTCTCACATCTAGTCTGTAAATTAATTCTTGGAGATTTTCAACAGTTTTGCCTAATCAGCTTTTTTATTGTTGTTTTCTTTTTAAGAAATCTTGTGATTTCTGTTCCTGTGATCTGGCCAGACCCAAGGGTGAGGCGCTGAGAAGCTTCAAATCAAATCAGACGTGAGAGCTAAATAAATTGGGGTGTTCTTGGCAAGTCTTCTCAGAAACATAGAAACAGATGTAAAAAGAAGCACAGAAGAAACAGCAATGCCTCAGCTGCTCCTAATGAGGGCCCCGGCAGGGAGCTGGTTAACCCTGCTCAGGGGCTTGCAGGCTCCCGGCTAACTGGAGGAGAACCCGAAAAGGCAGTGTCAGCACATGCAAGAGTTAAAATGGCTCTTCCCAACCTTGTGAGCCGCCACCACACGCTGCCAGTATTGTGCTGTGGAACATACCACACAGCCTAGCAAGGCTTCACTGTCTGTCTTGTGAGTTCTTGTGCAGTAACCATGAAATGATCAGCTCAGCCATTTTTGGCAGAGCTTAACTAGAGAACATGCCTGAGAAAATGCACGGACTGTCACCAGTGTGGCCTGTGCTGGCATGAAATTCAAGGTATATGAAGGATTCAAGAAGAGTCATTTTCCAGCGGTGCTAGGTTTGGGGTCTGTCTTGCTGCACCAGCGGTGCCAGCAAACTCTTTACTGAAAGAAAAAAAATAGAAAATATGTCATAAGACCCTCCTCAACAGCAAGGTTGCTGCTGCCCTCTGAATACTGGCTGGAAAAATTCCCATGCACTTCAAGTGCCTGTGGTTATATTAGTCATGCGACTATGAAAAAATAGTCTGCTCCAGGGGCTAGGCTGGCTGTGGCTGGGGGAGTGGGACGGAGCTGGCTTCACCCGACTGCTCCACCTTTTCCTTCCAGACCGACACGGAAAGGGGGAGAAACCTCTGACAAACACGTATGGCAGCTCAGGTCTGAAAAGTCAGCGGGGCAGACCCGTTGCTGAAGCCCTGCTGAGGAGGGCACGAGAGGAATACATGCACTGGGTATTTTCAAGTACTGAGAAGCGGTATTTTAGCAACTATTTTGAAATGCAAACAAGGAGAGGTTTACTGTGTAATGTTTCCTGGGTTTGAGGTAATCTTTGTTACAAAAGCAAGTTGTCACTTGTAGATTTTATTTCATTCCTGTTTAACCAAACTCCAGCTTGCCCACATGTGAAATACTCCTATTTTGTGACTGTCATTGCTAGAAAAATAAAAAAAGAACTCTTGAATGGCATGAAAGCTCTTTTCTTGCCTTTTTTGGTAGAGTGTCCTACTACAATAATTCTGCCGAAACACAAACAAAGGGCACTTTCTAATTGCTAAGCAAAAAGCAAAACAAAAAGCGTAAAATATTCAGTGGGGTAACCCTTGCTTTAAAGATTGTATTTCTGAGCACGGTGTGATGTTCTTGTACTAGTGGTAGTGCTCTGCAGCTACTGTGGTGGTGAGGTTTGAAATGCTGATATCCAGCAAGCAGGTAGAGAACTAAATAATAATGTAAAAATTAATTTTTTACATGTAAAAAACCACAAAAAGCTAACCAAAACTTATCCTTATTTTTGCTGAAAAACAGGCATTTGAGTAAGTATATTCTACTGCAGTAACTTACAGGTGTTGTGGCTCACATGCCCGTTCTGCTCCAGGGGTGCAGCTCCCACGCTGGGCTAAGCCTTGCACGGTGCCCCAGGCATCACTGCCTCCAAAGCCCGAGGGGCTCGGTGGGCGGGGGAGGGCCCAGAGGAACAGAAACATAGGGCTCAGTCTAACAGCACTTTAGGAACGGCAAAACTTAAAAGATTCTGGTTTCCTGTAGTTTCTAGGAGTTGACTCGTTCCATACAAAGCCAACACTGTGAAAACTGCGTGGCATTAAAAATATAGTATTCCCCGGAGGAATCAGGCTGCCTGGAGAATTGTTGGCCATCAGTAGTAACAAAAATAACACGCTGCTGCGCTGGGCCTGGGGAAGTACCCGCATATCTGAAGATACCCTATAGTTAGGAGAGTTTCCGTGCCTCCATGTTCTTGACCAGAAAGGAAGGGCTGAGCACGGACATAGTGGACCACAGTGGTATGCAAGGCAAGTCACGAGCTGCAACGACGACGAGCAGATGGGCAGAGGTAGGTGTTTAGTATATCTGTCTTATGGTTTTGCAAAGTGAATTTAAAGTAGCTATATAAGGAGAAGCCAAGGTACTTATAATCCATTAAGTTTGACAAGGAACATCACTGGATATAATATTCTCTTATAGTGGTCTTGCTGGGGTTAGAACCCGTGTTGTAACAGCTATTCCTATTTGTCTTGTTATCCTTGCTAATCACCATTTAACTGCTCTCTTCCTCTTTGTTTTTTCCCCTGCATTTCTTTTAGTCAGTACTTGCAGCATGCTGTGGTATTGGGAAGGAACTTTGGACATGAAGTTTCACAGCAGGGAGAAAGGTCACTGTAGCAGTGAGAAGCAGCAAGAAAAGATATGCAACATATAGCTTATTTCTTGCTCCCTTGCCCTGGGTGGGCTGGTACAAATTATATCTCCTGCTAGACTACAAAAGCTGGAGAGGAAGCATGCTAGATACCAAGGGCTTTAGCTAATAGGAATCAAAATGCGTTCGTATTAATTGCTCAATGCTCAAATGTGTTAAAAATACCCATATAACAATAACAATCTATTTCATTGCTTATGTATGACTTGATATTTCCAAAGACACTGTTAAGCAACAATTCTTGCTGAAGGCCCTGACAGCAGAGGACAGCTTGTATGCACACTAAAATGGATAGCTTGAATGCAAATAGACATTACATTTTCTGGCAGAAGTCCCAAACTCAGTTCTAAAACTTGGGGAGCTGATCAAGTTATGCATCCTAGCAGAAAGTTTGGGAAAGATTATCTTCAAGGAAGGCTACATTTGCTTAAACTTGTGGTACTGCAGCCAGGGGGAGCATCTACAGATACAAGGCAAAAAAACACCAGCACAAAAAATTTGCAGGATATCTGCAGATCTCTCATATCAGCATGTTTTATGAGTGACCAGAATTGCTTTAAATCTTTCCTTGTCAAAGTGATGTCTCACTCCTGTTGGAAACAGCAAGAAAATAAATTAAAAGTAAACCAAACTGTACCAAAATTAAATGCATTATGCCAGCTGTACTACAGCGTCACAGATGACATGTTTGAATCTCTGCATAGTTACTGTGCATGTGTTTAAGCAGTTGGACACAGCATTGACCTTCTTTGCAGAAAAAAAAGAAAAAAGAAAAACCATTCCAGATAACAAGACCGCAGAGCAACTTGTTATTTGGAAAATGGTTTCTCACTGAGCCGCCGCATATGTAATGGGTTGAGCTAATCCCCAGTCAATCCCCAGTCCTAAACACTAGCAGGATTGATCTTGGCTGAACTTTGTGACTCTCTCTGTCATGCTTAGTGGGAGAGGAGCCAACAATCCCTAAAATACCCCTTCCCCCCAGTTGCTGGGCAGTTGCCCTCTGCCACCGGTGTGCACGGAGAGCAGCGTTCCTGCTCCTTACGTGCCGAGCTGCTGGTGACGGGGCAAGAGGAGAGTGCTGGAGACTGTACGGCAGATGTGCATGTGAGAGGACTCCAGTGCTGAAAAGTGACTCAGCCAAATAGTTCAACTCTGGTTGGCCTTAAAAATAAGAATCGGGAAAAGCGTAAGAGTCCATTAAAACACCCAGGCTTGTCAGCATAGACAGCAGTCCAACTGAGCCAACTTGGTCAAATCAGGGGAACGCAGCATGAAGGCTTGTGTGTCTCTCTAGCTTGCCTGTGCAAAGTGACCAGCCCAAACTAAGTGAAAGCAGTTTACAGCCTGCTAAGAGCACAGCACTTAAAAGTTATGCTGGTTTAACTAACAAAGACCTTTATGCCATAACTAGACTTGCTCTTCTTGAAACATACATTTGAGACCTTGAGAAATACATCTGAGAAACTATATAATGATAAGAATAAATGTAGGTCTTCTTGGAATAATTGCATTCTCTGGTGTGCCCCTTTGAAACATTTAACACCCTTACAACCTTTTCTGTAAAGTTTGTGGAACTTTATGGCCCTCATTATTAAAGTCGTTGAAGTAATTTTTATCAGGGAAAGGTGGAATCCTTTCTCTGCATCACTTCACACTGAATCTGCATTGACTCTATTTGATTTTATGTTATTCCTTGTGAACATGACCTGAGCCCACTCCAACATCAAATGAGAGAGAAAAGGTCAGAACCATAAATTTTTGACCTTGCTGGGTGAAAGTAGACATTACACTCAAATCCCTGTTGCTAATGGTAGCTATACTTCATGGCAGTGCAGGCAGTGCTAAAGGGCACCAGCAATGACATCTTTCATCACTTGTGCTAAAATGCTCTTCACTTACTGCCTCTTGCATGGGGTGCCAGTGAAATGAGATGTAAATGGATCTGTTGACAAACAGGTTAAATGTCAACACCCACGGTGATACGTTGTAGGAGTAAGGGCACAAGATACTACAGAATTGTTTAAAAGGGGCAAGTGCTGAAAGGTGAGCGAAGTTGTCATCACGGTTATTTACTCTGTAAGTACCATGGTTTGACTTGTTGGCTCTGGTTCAACGCAGCCCTCATCCTAACCTCCCTTTTCTTTCAAGCAGCCTCGCTCCAAACTTTGCTGCTGATCGTCCACGTCCTTGTGGTTCCCCTGTTAGTGTTGCAATGCAACAGGAGGAGTTAGAGGACGTACATGGAGGCAGGCACCGAGCCCTCTTGGGACCAGTGATTGGGGACTAAAATGCCTTCTGCTTGCTGGAGGCTGTTCTGAGGGATGGTGAGAGCTTCGGATGGGAGATGTTTGATGTTGTGCAACTTGGGGCAGCTATTAGACGTAACACTCCTTCTGTGTGCTCTGACTCGTTTGCTTTAGAGGGAGGCTTTTTAGTTGCACTCATATTTATATTGTTTTGCAATGTTTTTATTATTATTCTGAATCGTTATCCAGGGCTCATGCTAGGCATAACTTAATCAATGCAGTTATTCTCATTTGCTTTTCTACTGTAATAAGCGTCTCGATACCCTGAGAGTTGCTACTGAGAGAAGCAAACTGAAAACCTTCCTTTCTCTCATGCTGAAATACGCAATGTTTTTCATGGGGAAGGAGCAGGAGTGAGTGACTGCTGCTTGTTTCCACTGTGCCTCGGGCAAAGGAGGAAAGATGCTACAAAAATATGTTAGGAACATACACATACAAGGTGGTACTCGTGATTGACTTAGTATCTTCCAGGCAAAATAGTTTATAAGCAGGATAGCGATTAGACAAATGATCCGTGCTTTTTGTAAAGCTGTTATTATTATGTTTAATATACAGTCATGCCCCCATGTCCCATTAAGGTCTGCTGTCTTGGGTGCTGTGTAAACATGGTAGAGTATGTAACAGGCAAGATTAGACTTATTCCAGTCAGCTTTTGATTATAGCTATTTTGATGGTATATTTTAATGATGTGAATGGAGAAACTATCCCATGAAAGGATGTTAGTATGAAATAGCCAAAGGGAAAAGCAACTTCTAACAAGATATGAGCAGCTCTGAAATCACAGGGCTTCCCGTCTTAAGCTGGTGGATTTGTCGCTTCCTCCCTTGGCTCTTTCCCAAATGTAGATGCCAAATGAAAGAAAAATAGTAACTTCAGATGAAAATCTTCATAGATAATGACAAGAATCAAAAATCTCCATGCAGAGCATTAGGAAAGTATCTCCATGAAAATAATGTCCATATAAAATGTGAGTATGTCTCTTACTAGAAAAGAAAATATGTTAAAAAATAAAAAGAAAGCATGACATGTAAG
>NW_008824941.1:364424-365927 GCF_000699105.1 Pygoscelis adeliae
GTCTCAATCAGTGATAATCTCAGATGTTTCTTACAACTAATCCTGAAATAACTTCTTCTTCAGCTAGAACAATGCAACTTTGAGATGGAAAACCAGGGGGAAAGTAGAAATTCCTGACCCTGAAGAAATAACAATGCATATACTTGATAGTTTCTATACTTTGGAATAGATTTTATTTGGTGCAGTAATTAGTGGGAATGCAGTATTATTCTAAAGAGACTTTAAAATATGAGGATTAAATGTTGGTTTGAAAACCAATAATAACCACTTACATTCTAGTGTTAAACCAAATAAAACTGAAAGAGCAATGGGAAGGATCTAAACTTTGAGGCCATAGGGCAGAACCTATCACCTCGCTCCTGGCGAAACCTTTCCTTGCAACATCTTTTCCCTAATGCCAGCTTCAGGCTTCATTCTTCCGTGGCCATGGCTTCTGGCTGTTCTTCCACAAGAGGTGCTGGACTGCGAGTGTGACCCACAGCAGCAGTTCCTTAGTCCCCCATAGAAGAAATAAGCTTCATGGAAATATCCCAGGCATACTGGTGATGAGTCCCACTCATTATGCTACATGGCAGCTTGCAGTGCCCTGCCTGGCCTGCTCTCCAAGCTCTCTGCATCCCGGTTTGGATGCGTCCTCCAACTCCTCCTGGCTTTCTGCTTCCTTTTGCATTTTCCCCATGTTATTCTTAGGGCTCCTTTGTTTTGCTGTCTAACCAGGCAGCTCCATCTGGCTCCTTCTAGTGCTTATTCTGTTTCATGGTTTCCTTGTGTGTCCCTCAAAGAGTGCCCTGTAGGAGCATACACATATTGGACAGCTCTCTTACTGTTTGCAATAAGAAGAAAGGGAGTATATAGCTCTTTAACATGAAATTTCTTGCAGGATTACAAAACTATCCCCCTGCTGTGGTGCTAAAATGCCCTCACTCTACCTCAGGCTATATATCCCTGCGTGCCCCTCCTCGCAAATGGCTTCATCCTATATTAAAGGCAGTACCTGGAACCTGGCCATCTATAGGACAATGCTTGAGTGCTGTCTGCTTCAGTATCGCATCAGCTTTGCTTCTACCTACTCCAGCTTCTCTTTTCTCTCCATGATTTTGTCCATGCTTTGAGCCCGACTTCCCTTTCTCTGCTTGTTCATCTCTCCTGTGCCTCCTGGTCAGGTCCTGCCTCTTGACAGTCTGTACAAACCAAGTGGCTCCCTGGCTGGACTTGTTGCAAGGACTTCTGTTGAAGTCCAGGATCTCCCCCATCTTTCCTGCCTTCTATTCTGCCACTTTGTGGACCTCTCAGCAGTCACGGGACATCTTCTTCCAGTTCCAGCTATCTGTAGCTGCAAACTTAGTAGTTGTCTCTCAAACCCAGCAACAGCAGTAAATATTTATACTGTGTTAGCATTTTAACTGGTATTTAGGCTTTACTGAATTGCTGTACAAACTCAAAGGGAAACAATCTTTGGCCTGACAGCAAAAGCTGCCAAAGGTGGGGTCAGCAGAGTGGCTT
>NW_008824941.1:365977-376653 GCF_000699105.1 Pygoscelis adeliae
AGCGCGTATCAGGGTGCCTGTGCTGTACCTCAGAACACTGCCTTTTCAAGTGGGAACTTCAGAAACTTTTATGTACCATACCTTTACAGCCTGTATTCTGCTCTCCTGTCACTGGGTTGCCATACAAATCCCAGCCAAATAACTCATACTGCATATTAAACATTGGTTAAAGAACACTACACATAACATAAACTTACATAAACTCCTACGGTTACCGAAGATTTAACTCCTCAGAACAACAATATTTAGCAGCTCTAAGACCGTAGCGTGAACTTCCCCAGGAAATACCTCATCACCTTCTGCCCTCAGTATAAACTCTGTTTCTTTGATGTTACCTTCTCTTAAATGTATAATAACATGTGTGTGTTGTTAGAAAATCCAAATCATTGTACACACTGGAAGAGAGAGTAAAAGAAAGCAAGCACATGAGGAGCTAATCCCAGCGGGGACCTCAGGACGGAGACGTGCTCAGATGTGGTGATGGAGTGTGGAAGTTTCAGTGTAGGAAGGACAGAGCAGCTGAGTGGCTTGCCAGGATGAAGAACTGACTTTGTACTGATGTGGGAAGGGACCCCACGAGGTCTGACTCCGGGCTCTTGGCTTGACCGGTTTTGCAATTAAGAAAAGATACCCCATATCTTCCTGCTATAACAGGCACTATTCCAAATAGGACAGTAATAACAAATGCAATGGCATGTACCACAGCCTAACCCTAAGGTGAGGGTAGAGATAATATTATCCTCCAGTACTTCGTCGTGGTCAGCTGTGGCCGAGTGCAAGGCTCCTTAATGCTGACAGTGGTAACTCCAGGACTTGATAAACTTCTCTTTATCAGTGAAGTCAGGGTGTGTTATTAGCAAATGTATATGGATTCTGTGTTCTGCTGTAGCACATGTTTGTATAGCCTTTTCTGACAGTTAAAGATGTGCTAAGTTTCCTTGACAGAAAACAGACATTTTAATAAAATGGCTGCCATTTAACTAGAAACTCCTGGGCAGAGCTCTATGGGAAACAGTTCCCATGACCTTCGAGGGGGAAGAAATGTTTGTCTTTTAATAGGGCGCCATACTGTAAAAAAATCCTTACTCTGCAGTATACAGCCTTTTTTAACACAACCCTAATGATGCAAGTCCTGAGGAACTGCATATGCCGTTTGCGGAAACATATTGCAAAATACACTTGTCTTTACTTTCAGAAAAAGAAACTTTGAAATACTATTTCAGAAGAATGAATTTGGAACAGAGTAAGACTGAAGCAGGATCTTCTGCAATGCATCTAAATTCATTACATTACACATTTTAATCCTGAAATGACAATTGCTTATTGATTTACTTGCCCCATTTAAGCAGCTGACTGCTATTCTTGTGTATCTGGGAATTCATTCTTCTACTCTACATGGGTTTTGTTTTGGATAATATCTAAGTTCATATTTAATGTATTTATTTTAATTTAAAGCATGTTTTACAAAAGTAGCAAAACCTATAACCCAGCTGTCTTTATTCAGTGTATTCAGCTCATGCTTAAGGGTCACCGCTTGAATTAGCTCCTTATTCAACATTGCTGGATTGTTTACAAGCTGCACATGTCACTGAGCAATTGTAAGGAAAGATTTATTTATGAGCTGCCCTACCTGGGAGTGCTCCCCAGCGGCAAGACGAGAAGTGAGCAATGGGAACTGAAGTTGCAAAGGAAGTTACACCATCTGTCTTAAAAGCAAGACATAGGTGAGGGATAAGGAAGGGATGAAAGGAAGCGTTCTTAAAAAGCTGATTCATCATTAATCTGCTTGCACTCAAACACAGACAACAACAGCTTGTTTATGATAAGGTGCTGCCCTTCCAAAGCTGCATTCCACTTTGGGAGGGAGAGTGTACTATCTGCCGCAAACTTGGGGTGATTGGCTTCATTTCACCAAAGAGCTTGTGTTGAAACTCCACTTCTTGTTTGTGATTGACACAGAAATGAAATGTATCTTCTGGGGCAAGCAAAAAAGGAGAGAAGCTCTGCAGAGTCCACCTGGAGTGGTCGCTCCTGACGGTTGTTGGTTGGCTGAGCTGGATGGATGGGGTGCCCACCCTAGCCCTGCTCAAGCCACCTGGATGTGAAATCCATGCAGCTGCCTTAGGCAGTGTTGGCTCTGAGCCCACCAAGGGTCCCTGCTCACCCCTTCAGCAGTATCACTGCCTCTCCGCATCTCCAACTCAGTCCCACAGCCTTGTTTATGTACACGTTGTATGGCTTGTGGTTTTGTGCTGCGTGGGTTATACCCACCCTTTACAACTAAAAGTTGAAGCAGGGTTAAAAATAACAGCAAATTTCTGTCTCTTGCTTGCGCATGTACAAATAAAAAGAATTTTGAAGTAAAAGTACAGCATGGTCCCTTCTGCCTGGCTCCTCTGGCAGGGGCTTTTGCAAGCAGTATGCATTACCCTGGCATTTGTGGCAACAGCCTTTTGTTTTCTGAAGAAGCAGCAGCCTTTCTCGCAGTCTCCGTGAGCAGGATGGTAGGCTGGGCCCTGGGCACAGACCCCAACCCAGGGTACTGACAGGCTGCTGCAAGCACGGAGAGGGAGCCCATTACTCCAACAGAGGCAAACACCTTCACAGCTGCTCTCCTGGCAGAGCAGCATCAGACCATGCTTGAGTCCTAAGGTCCTGGTTCAACCCATCACTTATGCCTATGTATAGTAGGACTTGAATATGCACATAAGTGCCCAAACGGTAAAGTAAGAGGAGTTGAAGAGGGCTGAAGTTTTGCTTTAGGCTTCCAGCAGCTGCAGAAAGAAATCCCTCTAGAAAAAAAAGGCCTGTAGACTTTTTGCCGAGCCCGCTTTCCAAAGGAAATGAGGCTCACGTGGTTGCACTCTGCCTGTCAGACTCCCTTCCTCTCCTCCAGCCAGCGCCTTTCCAACTTGTGTGCTGATTCAGCCAGGTTGGAGCAGGATGAGGGTCCCAGAGAGGCTCTTCCTCCCTGTCCTGTAAGACCTGGGGGCTGCACAAAGGACAGAGACCCAGGTCAGTGCCTGCTCGGGGGGAAAAGTCCCCGGTGAGTGCTCAGCAGTTATCCACTCCATTTAGATTGCCTGTTGGCAGATCAGCTCATGATTATCCGTGCAGGTGGACACCTGATATTTACACCAGAGAACATCTATTTCATTCACGGGTCATGAGAGGGGAAGGGGGAGTTGACTGGACTTCATAGGGTGACACCAGGCTGCTCAATTGCTGATTAAGATTTTCTGTGTTAGAGTTCAACAGGAAGAAAATCCCAGCATTTTAACAGATTTTAATTGCAGAGCAAAGCAAAAACAAAGCAGGGGTCTCCATTTTTCATCACATTTTTCACACCTGAAATGAGAATCACTGGGGCTTGAGGCTTTGCCAGTTAAAACATGATAATATTGCAGACCTTTGTTTTTAGAGAAGGAAGCCAGGTAGGAAAATGGCATGCATGGGAGAAAATTTCTGGCTGGGTATGTAAATAGCAAACACTTACCTCATGCACCTGATGACAGGTTTTCCTGCAAAGGTTCAATGAATCCTCTGTGCAGGGAGTTGTCCTGTCACCATGTGAAACATGGTGACATTTTGGTGTCCCAAGACACCAAAGCCAAAAGCTAAAAGCTGGCAGTATGGGCCAGGTACTTGGCGCTATGATGCCGGTCACACAGGCAGTGCAGAGGAAACAGAGCCGGCATGACCCAAGACTGGGTCTAAGCACTTTGGGTTACTCAAGTTACCTCTCATGTAAATTGTTGTCATGATAGTGACTGCTGCGGTAACATCCATGACCTGTCAAGAGACATGCCCTCAAAGATAGAAAAAAGAACTTTGCACTGCTGAAAATGAGTACAATTTCATTTTGTACTCATCCATGCAACCATTTTGTATGGATAATTAAGAATAGTAACAATTGTCATTTGGCTTATTGTAGGTATTAGAGGAGAGGCTCTTGAAGAGCTATTACTGAACTGTCATGTTTCACACAACATGTAGAAGGAACAGTGACCAAAAATTGTCAGCAAATTCTTTCACCTTGTATTTAATCCTTATTTTAAAAATATAATGGCAAGACAGAAAAGATAAAAAGCATTGTCATCCCATGTATATATTAGCTTTCAAATACCTGACTTTACATTTTTATTTCAGCAAACAAAATTTCGTTAATCAGTTCAGCCACTTTCATGGAAAAAGCGTTGACAAAAGATTGAAAGTGAATTACCAAGCATGTTGTGCGTGTTTAAGGAGAATTGTACTAGGAAGTGGTCTAAGCTCTATTTTCAGAGTGATATTCTTCAATTTGTTAAAACGCATTGAGTTTATTATGCCTTTTCCCTCTTCATATGCAGGAACGGAGAGAATATTTTCCTTGTCTAAACAGGCTGGGGCTGAGCTCTACATACAGAGAGTTTTATGAATTGATTAGAAAAAAAAACATGGACTAAAACTGTCTGTAAGTACCACCTTAAATAAGACAACGTGAATTATGTATTGAAGGGCAGCAGCAATGTACACTTAAGAGGAAAATGCATCATCCCTAATGGAAATACAGCACCTCTGACTGCCCCATTGAACAAAGAATTGTTCCACATTTGTGTCTTATTTCGAACAAATACAGGCTGTGGTACCAACCACTGTGTTGCCAAATACGAACCTCCACAGCAGCTACAACAGGTATTTGCTTGCTGACAGCCACCGCCACCCCAGCCTGTATCTGGGGAACATAGGTAGGAAGTGAGGGGCCCCAGGGTGGTGCAGACAGTGGTGGGCTGCGGGGCTGGGGTGAGAGGCATGGTAGAAAGAACAAAATTCAGGAAAAGGGAAGCATAAGAGGATAAGAGGAAATTAAGACCACAGCTCAGGAAAAGAGATCCCATAAGCAACTAAAGAAAAAAAAAGAATGAAAAGAAAGTGGAAGAGCAAGAGAAAGCTGGTATATGGGATTGTACCATGAGATGATGCTAACCAGCAGACCGTGTGTAATTCAGCCAAGTAGTTGACCTGCATCCAGTAAAGTCTGATACTCCTGGCTCACCCCTAATACATCGCAAATAGCAGTGTATGCCAACTGCAGTGCCAGGGAAGTACCAGTGGTTATCAGCCTATGGCTTACAGACGTGGGGCTTGTAGAAAGTAACAAAGAAAAGGAAGATTATCATAACAGGTTTCAACTAGCTAGAAGGTTCCTCTCTTCAAAAATATCAGAGCGGCTCAAGCCATAAAGGGTTCAAAATGCAATATATAATATCCAGTGGTGGTGTCATCTGTTCAGCATCACAGGATGGCTCAGTAGTCTGCTGGATTTTAAGTCAGTAGTAAACACTGATGTGCACTTTCCATGCAGCCAGAGATGAGGTTTACCAATTACCATCTTAACCACAAACATCAGGAAAGAGCAGAGGCTGCTTCAGAAGTTGCTGCCGTGCCTGTTTTGTGTTGTCAGTTGTCATGCATCTCTTAGTGCAGGCATTGCAGGAGATTTTGTGCTCACATGCGATAACAACACCTGGATGATGGTAATGGTGCCAAAGTGAAAGGAGGGTATGGATAAGGCATAGTCCGCTTACTGGGGTCTACTTCCTTCCAATTAAAGTCTTTCTGAAATTCACTAGTAGCCTACCATCAGCAGATATAGTTGTACTATCCATAATTAGATGTGGTTCACTGATACTACTAGCAGCACACAGTACCGCTGTACAAAAGAAAATTCAGAAACAGTACATTAGTGCCTCAATGACATTCAGATGAGCGGTGACCTCTTTAAGCCTCTATGATATGAAGGCTCATTGCACGCTCTATAGCTGCAGAATATCCCCCTCTTCCTTTCTTTGGTGGCGACTCCGTTGTGTTCTTATGAATAGCTTCACACAGTGAAGAGCTCAGCTGAACGGAGAGTGCTTTTCTGCTGGCCACTTCAAGAAGATACAACCACAGCTGCAGCTACAGGACAGAAGAAACCTGACAAACCTTTATCTCATTATTGCTGTAACCTGAATGCTGCCTCTGGATAATAATAATCTCCTTAATATCTTTTTAGCTTGCACTTTAAGTCTTGCTCTAAGCATGTTTGTAAACTTAAAAGGAAACTTTCGAAAAGGTTAAAAAAAAGCTTTGATTACACCCTGAGGTGCCAATAGACTGCACAAGAAGAGGAGGCACCCAAAGACCAGAGGCCTTGGGCATTTATTACATGCTTTCACATCCATTTAGGAATCTGCACTTGCTCAAATTCATCCAGATGGTATAAACAAGAACTTTAGAATAAATCTTGTTATGTTTCTGGCCATATCCCTGGGACTTTGCAGTAGCATGAGTGTCCCAGCACCAAAACTAGAAGATGAGACACAGAGGGCAGAGCAAATATGGAAGTTCCGGTCCAATTAGACCCCTTCGATCAAGTCATGCTTGAGTAGACAGCATTTCATTTCCTCCCGCCACCGTCTTGCGCCTTTCACGGATAAATTAATCCATGGCTTTAAATAAGAGGTCCACATCCCCATTTTCTTACTGGTGTACGTTCCAGCTGCAGTGCGTATAGTATATTCCAGAGGCAGCTTTAAATTAGCAAGTTACGGCTCCTGTTCACAGTGGGATTTTTGGGTATGGAGTTCAACACAGAGCCCATACTCCCCAATACTTAATAAGTTGTCTAGATATTCTTCTGGTTTTAGGTTTTTGGAGTAGGAAGCCTTCTGCAATAAAATTTGTCTATCACTGAGCAAAACCAGATTCTAGTCAAGACTTAAAGGCACTAATTATGGAATAAACACTGGTTAGTAAATTGAGGTGCAGGACTCCAGTAGCTATCTCCTTCTTAGGAGACCCTCAGCTGCTGGAGACCACAGCAGGGTGCACAGATAAGTCCTCTTAGAAGGCCTTTGCTTTGTCTTGCAGCATCACCAGGGTTTGTCAGAACTAACACAGAATAGGGCCTCCACAGCCTTGGACATCTCAGTGATAGTTTTCCCAGACAAATCACATGTAGAGTGTGTGTGCAAGGCTTGCACAGCTGGGTCCCACTGCGCACCACCCTACAGCCATGCCCAGATTCCACCTGTCTGACACAGCTGGTTCACACGCTCCACTACTGACCGGCTGCATCTGCAAGGCTGGGTCATGAAACAGAAAGGGCTGTGGTGGCAATGCCACAGCCTGGAGTTGTGCTGCCCAGCAGAGGCTGTGCTCAAAACCAGCAACCGCCTTCTGTTGCTTCACTATAGTTGCACAGGCTCCCATCATGTTGTAAAACATTTCCCTCACGGGATCCAACACGGGAATGTCCCGTGTGTCGGAGAGATCACTATTGCTGTGGCTCATAGCCCAGTACATTCATGTTGATAATACAGCCCAGGACTAAAAGACATGCTTCATCCTCGTCAAGTCCCCACGCAGCACCTCAGGGTGCAGCAAACTTAATCCCTACCAGTGCTCTAGCCAGAGAAGACTCTTTTTTCCAAAAAGCACCACCTGCTGCTGGTGCTGAGGAGCTGGCCCAAGAGTTGGCCACAGCATTGGGAGCATGTGTGTCCCCGTGGCTCCCCTCAGATGCTGTCAGCAGCTCCAGAGCCCTATGAGGAAGGTAGTGAGGCAAGAGCAGGAGCAACGAGACTTGATTTTTCAAAATCCAGGTTAATCTTCAGAGACAGCGGTGAGAAAAAAATAACATAGCAGCTTCCAACTTGCATACTAACTGCGTATCATATAAAGCCCGTCATGTAGTGACTTTTTTTTTTTACTCTAGCTGCTCTTCATTGAGTAAGGAAGGTCCTCAGAGGTCTATCCAGAGGACTTGTGCTTTGATAATCTGCTCTATTGTGTTCCCCCAAATCCCCTTCCCTCTGTAATCAGACTATCGGTCACTACAAAGGATCAAAGTCGCCACGTTTAAATACTATTCTCCTTGTGAGAAGCTAACATCTGATCAAAGTTTAACAGCATGAAATACGTTTCTTGTTTTTGCAGTAAACCTTCATGTCCCTTGTTGTCGATCCAAGTTCCTGGAGGTTTATTTTCAAAGCAAATCTCTTGTTTTCATTCCACCGGAGAGCTGTTATAAAGCCAACTATTGTTACTGTAGAGTATAACTTTATTTTTTTTTAGTCTAACGGCTAGAAGCAAATGGTTTTCATCAGGTAAAAAGTCATTGTATACATGCATTACATAGACAAGTCTTGGACACAACAAGCAGTTAATGGTTTTTAATTAGAGTGAGACAGGACACTCAAGGAGTGACCCAGGGATTACTTGTAGAGGAAGTTTCTCTCATGACTAATAGTGACTACAAATAAGATGGGGTATTACAATAAAATTCTACTGCTGACAAAAATATTAACAGTAAACGACAACAGAGCTTTCATCTGGGACTAGGAGAGCATCTGGAATATATTAAGACTGTAAAATTTCCCTTTAAGTATGGATTGCTAAAGTTAAAGCCAGCCACCCAGAAACTATGGCACTCAGAGTAACTCAATATTTTTTTTCATTAAAAATTGCTTAAGGAGATTTACATCTTCCCTTGGTTGACATCGTGATGTTCTGCTTGTCCAGACTTTGAGTCCTGAAAATATGTATGCGATGAGAAGGAATGGAGAAAAAATGGTCTCAGATATGTCCTGCCTGTGTTCATCTGGGAAAACAACCCCGGTTCCAGGCATCCTTCTGCAATGCAATCAGTCAGATGCTCTTTGCAACCACTCTGTGCAGATACCCACTGCTTATTAATACCACATGTGAAGTTGATGCATTGTGTATCTAGAGATGCAATATAAGCACCAGATATTGACAGAGATAAACAGGAGAGAAGTGGGATGTGCTGGGAGATCATTCCAGAAAACAGGAAAGTTTGCTTTAAACAAAAAGGCAGTGTGCTAAAAGAAGGATGAGATTGTAGCAAGGTTCCTATTTCCCATCCTCCTTTCTCCCTGTTGCCAGTTCTCATAACATCTCTCACTGCAATCTTGTCTTAATTTAGACTGTGAGTTCCTGGAGACAGAAATTATCCCGTAACTTGTCTATATTGCATGCAGTACAAGAAGTGGTCTTGTCTTGTCTCGCCTGGATCCTCAGATGGTGTTTGGGAGGCAGCCGCAGCATAAACTGGAGCCGGATATCTCCACAGCTGAACTCCAGAGCATGCACAGTGTACAACAGGCAGTGGTCCTGGCAGGGGACTCAGCCCCCGGCTCCTGTAAAGCTGCACCAGCTAGTCTTGAACCACCAGGAATTAGGAATAACTAGCCCTTGTGTACAGCCCCCCATTTTCAGAGTAAAACCCAGGAGATGACATTGGTTTTGGCTACATTGGGAGCTCCCAAAAGGCAAGCCAAGTTCTGTAGAACAAACTGAGAGACAAAGGCTGGTTCTGCGCTCCTGCTCTCAGCAAGCTGGACCGAAACCCGCAAAGCTCCTCAGGGTGGGATTCATCTCACCTCCCAGGAGGCCCCAGGTCATGAAGATCCAAGGTAAATGATTCTTCTTCCATTTTTCTTCACTTGCTCTAGTGGGAATGGAAATAGGAAGGACTAGTTGCTCAGCAGTTACCTTCCAGCAGCTAGTGTTGAGTAAGATGAAGCTCATCCACTGTGTTGAGAAATCAGCCCTGCCAAAGAGGGGCTGATTTCTCCTACCTATTCCACCCTGAGGAGCTTCCCAGCTGTTTCTGGAGGAGGCTTGGCAAGGTAAATGCAGCAAAGCTCAGCGTGTGAAGCACAGGAGGCCTCGCTCTGCCATCAGCATAGCAGTGGTAGGTTGTGGTCCCCCTTGGAGCCAAGCACCCCACAGTGAAAGACATGCACAAATACAGAACAGAAAGTTGGTCTAGAATAAAAGCCAACTCAATGGGTGGCCTTGGTAAGCATCTGATGTCTCAGTTGAATATTTATGTATTTATTTCCGCTTATGCATGTTTTCCTCAGAATAGGGGAGGGGTTTTACATGTCTTTGCCATAAACCTTCAGCCCAAATCCTAATGCTGGGGTAACAATCCATATGCACAGATCAAAGAACTGTGTAAGGAAGAAGAGATAAATCTTCTCTCTCCTTCTCTTCCCACCTCCCTCCAGCCCCCATTTCCTCTTTCTTCTGACCATGTATTTGTGTGGCTGAATCATTCAAAAGTAGCTGTAGAAATAGGATCAAGTTTTTCAGAAATTGGCAGGGAGCAACTATTATATCCATTGAGGTCCTTACAGAAAGGCAGCACACGGGATCTGAACTCTGATGAGACGGTAGCTACTTTTTTGGCATTTAAGAGGGAGTTTTGAAATGCCAGCATACAGCGTTAAGAAGGGCAAAAACTCTGTGCATGTCTCCCAACAGGGAAATCTGAACCTCTTGATCTACCCCACATCTCATCCTACCAAGAAGTTGGTGAACATTGTCAAAAAAACCAAAACACAGAGAGAAAGTCTGATCTTGGAAATATTCTGCAAGGAGGAAGATACAGATACATACTGCCCTGCGCACCAGTCCTTACCACCTGGCCCCATTTCAGGGCATGGTAGTAAGGGGATGGCATGTGTGTGTGTAGGAGACAAAGTAGGGGAGCTGGAATAAAGCGCTAATGTCCTCAAATTTTCCCTCCTATCAGTAAGTCATTGCTGCTGAAGGCAATGAAGGAAACCTGCCAAACACAACAGCTAAAACCAACACCCTGAAAAACATAATATTTAGGGAAA
>NW_008824941.1:376723-404550 GCF_000699105.1 Pygoscelis adeliae
TTGCACCAGCTGCCAAGTCTGCAACCACGGGAGGCCTGGGGCACGGGGAGGTCTCCAGGAGAGTGCTTGTTGGTGGCCAGGCCCAGGACGACCCCCCTGCTCCTGTGCAGGTATGAGACCATGACCCCCACAGCTGATGAATGGTCCCACTGATGGCGTGGGCGGTTCAACTTCCCCTTCCTTCAAACCACTCGTTCTTTGCAACTGGAAATGGAGATAAATACTGATGACAACCCCCGGGTGGGATGCACGGGCTTGGTGAGTGGTGGCTCAGACAAGGGCTGAGGTCATCACTCCAGCAGCAGCTCCCAGGGCCTTAGCAGGAGCTCAACATCAGGCTGGAGCAAAATAGGGGCTTAAGGAAATCTTGGACCTACGAGTGTCTCCTGGAGGTCCATCAAAGAGAAATAGGGGAGGAGTTCTCCTTCTCCAACACAGCCCTGGTAGGATCAGTGCAATGCAATTTCCTTGTCTGCACTTTAAGAGGAATGTTGGGAGGGAGCCACAGCACAACGCAGGGGTAGGAAAAACCTCCTAAATCTTGAGAAAGGATGTGGAATGGGCAGAGAATTCCCTTTCTTTGGTGTCTTCCCTGTCCATATACCTGGGGTCTAATTTGGGGCTACTTTAAAGCTCTTCTTCCCCATGTCAGGATGACATTGCCTGGCTCCCCTGCCAGGAGATTTTGGCCAGGGAATTGGGTGTCACTGTTAGTGGGGTGAGTCTTGCTCTTTGCTGGTGGCAATTAGTAGCTCAGTTCCCTGAGTATTCGTGTGCTTTTGTCTACTTCGTGCCCATGGGCTCGAGTGACAAATAACTAAACAAAACTTTACTGGCTAAGTGCCTAATCTGCAGGCTGTTTAGTGATCTCCTGCCCTTAAACTCAATGAAATCCATGGCTTTGGGACTACATGATGTCCCCATCAGCTGCTCCTCTCAGCCAGCCTTGCTGTCCTTGGCACTAGGGTCTGCTGAGAAGGCTGAGACCCAAGGCCAGGATGTGCAAAACCATTAGTGGTTTGGGATGACTAGTAGGGATGTCTTTCAAAGGATGTGAACTTTGGAGTGTGCTAAGCACTTGTTCTCTGGAGTCAGGACTGTTCAGATGTTAAGCAGAGCAGATGCATACCCAAGGGCTGAGAGTTACTGGCCCTGCATTTCATGCAAGCTCTGCAAGGCTCCTGCCCACAGGACAGACTGTTGCTGCACAGCAGCTGCTTTTGGTGAAGGTGGTGCTACAGCAGCAACACAGTTCACTGCACCTGAGATAAAAAATTAACCTGCTCATTTTTGATGGCCATCTCAGCCCAGAGAGTCATAAAACAGCTCTTACTAACTCCACAGGAAGTTCTTCCTAAGAGGTCTCCTGAATTTCTCAGTATGTGAAGGCCCATTTTCCCCGCAGGGCTCCTGGGAGCCATTGCAATTTTTCCTGGCCTCGCTTCTCCTTGCAACTTCTATTCTGCACATGCTCTCACTTGCCTGCTATTCCTGTGTTCATTTTTATCTTCATGCCAGGCTTGAGCTGCAGCTCATTGTAACAATATTTCCTCATAAGGCTGTGCTTAAAAAGTAAGGAGCTTGTATTTGTTGGTGCTGGGTGGTGGCATGTGAGGCTGCACAAAGGAAAACAAATGTTCGAGATGTTTGCGAAGGTGCTGTCATGAAACAAACCAGGGCACTTGGGCCTGACATTGCTACGTTTACTTGTGCTTGGATGTATCAGAGCCTGTTCAGTCTCTGTAATAACCCTTCCCTGGGAAGTTTCCATCACCTCCCTCCCCTCCCTGCCCTCCTGCCGGCTCTGCTTGCTGACAGGGCTGTGCTCTTTGGAGAGATGATGGGGAGGCTTGCCCCCACCTTGGAAAAGAGTCTGACCAGCCATTGCCACCTTGCAAAACCAACTTCTTCAGCCCTTTTTTGTCACATGGGTGACACAGTTAGGAACACCCTGTGCAGCCACAGCAGGGCTACATTTGGCCTCCTCCAGAAAAGTGATCCACTCAAACCCCGCAGCTTTAAATATTGCAGAGACTTTGTCCTGGCTCCAAGCAATTAAAATATCCGTGCAAATGAGGAGACAAATATCCTATTTACTCAGTTCAGGGTGAGCTGTAAAGTGGAAGGACTAAGCCCTGTATCTCAAGGGTCAGGGGGGAGCGGAGGCAGAGGAAGGGGCAGTGAATTGGCCAGTGCACCTAATTGAGCTTGCTTGCTCCTTATCCAGCCTGGTTTGGAAGCAGAGCTTAAAACTTGTTTGCTTAGGAGGTTTGTTGTAGTTATGGAAGCTAACACTGGAGTTACACTGAGCAGCAGGGCAGAGGGTAAAACAATATTTTATTCTTGAGTTAAAGCACTTTCACAAGGGTAAAATAAGTAGTCTGCTCTGGCTGCAACTTGTGTAAGCAAGGGGTGCCGGTGGCGGCGGTCTGCAGGGCTTTCCCATGCCTGCCTGTGGGGTGGGCACGCTGCACCTTTGGGTCATCAAATCACCCAGGGCACCACACTCCTTGCTCTCCCTGTCCTCTGGAGACCCTGGTGATTGCTCTGGGATAAGGAAAGGAAAGGGGATTATTTTACTGGCCATTCAATCCTGGGGAAAACGCTCTGTTAAAGCCCTCAGAATATAAGACCTTCTTTCTCTACACACGAAATTTACAGCTGTGAAGCTGTGATTCCTGGAAACATGTTGCGTTCTCATACAAGAATTGTGAGTATGAGCTGGGTAACAAAGCACTACCCAGGTATTTAGGCAAAGACTTCTTTTGAACTTGGAAATATTTGCTACTTTTGTGACCAGCTGTGGTCTTCTTTGAAATAAGTGAAAACTCTCTCAGACTTTAAGTTTTAGGGTTTGGTATTTCTTAGTTTTGCCTTCTTGTTTTTCCCTTCTAAAACTTCAGTACGAATTCCTCCTGGAAATAAGACATGCAAAGGAAATACATCTGGGGAAGAACCATACTCTGAACATGGGAAAGTGAGGTCCCAAGAGGTGAACGGACTTGCCCCAAGCCCTGTAGGAAGCTTGTCCCACACTGTAGAACCAAAGGACATTTCAAACCCCAATCCTTCGTCTTAGTTGCAATTTTCTTGCAAATATTTGGGACTCAGATTTCAAAGTTCAAGCTGGGTTAATCACAAAGAATGCAGTTCTTCCTGCTCTGCATGCAGGGGTGTAAGGTAACAGTGGCTGTGGTGCCCTCCCAGACAGACACCCCATGCGTCTGCATGAGTTTCAAGTAACATCTGGTCTTTAAACTCAATATCACACACACAGATTAATGATTACCTGCCTGCTGTCCTGGCTTCCAATCAGTTCCACTTTATTGACTTAGCCTGGGCTCAACAATGGTTTATTAATCTTGCCTCTGTGTATACATGGCAGCCTTATTGTGATTACATACTTCCCCCGGCTTTATTAACCAAGGTTATTACCATAAGGCGCTAAGGGCTTTGTTAATTTGGGCTGCCGTTAACAGTCTGCAGACTGGAGCCTAGGTGTGATAATTATGAGAGCCGGATCAAACTCCACTGTGTGGGAAGTTTCCCATAGGGAGAGGTTTGATAACGAGACGCTGCCGCATCCTGAGGAGAACACGGGAATGGACCTGGGAGACTGTCAGGACCTGTAAGGTGCCCATCCCGTGGGCTGCCATCAGAGGCTGTACTGCTTGCCTGGCTCTGGCACCCTGGCACAGCGCTTGGGACTGCAGCCCACAGGGTCCTGCCTCTGCCCGGTGCCCAGCAGCAGCCTGCACAAAGCCGGCGTCTGCCCTGTGCATCGCCCCAGCGCACCATGCCCCTGCCCTCGCTACCTGCTCCGTCCTGCCTGCGTCCCTGCGGAAAGGTGGGTGTGCAGGCAGCTTGGTCAGGGTACGAGGGCAGGGTTTTACCTGTGCGACAGAGCTACCTGCCTGGCTTGAGGTAACTAACATGTTTGGGAAAGCTGTTCCAGGCCATTCCCAAGAGCTCGTTCCTGGAAACAGATAATTCAAAACGTTTGTCTGGAGGATGGTTCGTGGGATAACCACAAGCATTTGTATCATGGGGCAAATATTTGAGGCACATCCAGATCAGCTATTACCAATGTTATTGTTTTCAATCATCTTTCAGAGGAGTCCCTGGGGGGTGGCTGCACTGGGAAGCGCGGGGGAGGAGGGCTGGGGCACGAGGTGTACCCCGGGCTGATGGCTCATCTGCTCTTTCCAGATGCAATGTCCACTGCAAGCATGGATGCAAGAGCTGGGGACTGTGCAGCAGATCCTCCAAAGGTTTATTTTTTGGGAGGTAACCTGCGTATGAGGAGAAACAAGAGTCTTCTATAAAAAGTAGGGGGAGTCAAATAGCAGCTGTAAAAACGAGAACCTCCAACAATACAACAAACAAAAAATTACATTTCCCCTCATTGTGTCAAAGGGGTCAGGCTTCCAGCCAGCTGTGGAGGAAATAAGGAGTTTATATTATTTGCAATGTCAGTGAGGACCAATGTACAAATTTCCTTTCTGGCTCCCTCTGCAGATTAACAAAACTTCAGTAAAGAATATATTTTAATTTCATTTCATTTTTCTGTTTCTGTGGGGAGAAGATGCACCCCAAGCAGAGCGGTCACAGAAGCTGTGACTGAGAAGGTGCCACGGGAAACTGAGCACACAGAAGACCAAAAAAAAAGGCAGAAATGCCTGTGATGCTGGAGCAGCACAGCTCTGCCCCTTACAGCTCTGGGCCCAGACAGAGCCGCAGCTTGCAGGCACGTGTCGATGTTTGTGGTCTCACAGATGAGCATATGCCATTTACTCACAAGTCCAAAGTTTTTCCAACACGTGCATTGCCATGCAGAAAATTACCTCCCCTCAGTGTTTGTTTTAAGTTTCAAACCATTGACATGTAAACTTAAATTATTAAAAGAGAAATGCTTTATTCTATCTTGGTTCTTACTTATCCAGTCTGTGTAAGCAGAAAGCATAGTCCATATGTGCCAGTGATTTTTCGGTGTCTCCCTACGCTCCAGCATGGGGTATTTCAGCCAGCTGTGGGCAGAAACGGACCCCACAAGCACTTTGCCCTGGATGATGGCTGGTGTCCATGCTGCTTTCCCAGCTGCTTCCAGCATCTCATGACTGATGACGCTGGACAGGGAGAAAGCAAACATGCACATTCAGCAAATTGCAAGTCAGGTCTATGTAAAATGAAGTAGTCAACAGGCATTAGCAAACTGCTCAGCACAGTGCAGACATCCTGAAGCACCGTGAGGAACCGTCAGGGGTGTAAGAAGAACCCAGGCCAAGGACTCCAACATCACAAGCATCACATTCGCTCTGGTTTTCAGACAATCCCACCGCAAATAAAACTGGTATTATCAGCTCCGTCTTCCTGTCCAAAATTACAACTTCTGGGTTCCTAATTTAAGGGCAGCTCCTGCCTGCCCTTCCCCTGCATTTAAGGCATGCTGGCTGCTGGGTCTCTGGTCTTAGTGTCTTGGAATAAATGGCAGAGCAGTCAGCTGCCCTGTTCCCGGGACACTTGGAGGCGTCAGGAAGCATTTCAGGTGACAGAGGGAAGAATATTTCAAGCTTCTTCACTTGAGAGAAGGGAAGGAGCCTGAAGGAACCTCTGAACAAAAAGAGTTGGATTTCACCTATTGTAAATCATGAATTATGGATGCGACCTAACCCAACTGCTCTCACTTCTGTAACTGGACAGATTCTCGTCCGGCCTGAGCTATGCTGTGTGTTTTCAGGAGTCCTGTCCTTCTGCTGTTGTATGTTTGTGCATCTTATCACTCTTGTGCAATGGGCTTTTCCCTGCATCTCCTGGGGGAGCCCTCAGAGGGGACCCCCAGGGCCACCGCTGCATGGAGGTGGTGGGTGATGGCCCCGAGTAGAGGGAACAGGGAGCCAGGCTGAGGAAGATGCTCCAGAAGGTGTTGGGCAGAGAGTGCATTAGCTAAAAAACAGTCACTAGGAAAGAGACAGGGATCTCCTTTGGGAATGGCTATGAGGTTTGTTGGCTCCAGGGTCTCCCAAGCCGATTAACTTCTCGTGTGGAGCAGGCTCATTTGTTTACCTTCCCGGGAGATGAAAAACAGAGTGAGATTTTGCAGCACTCAGATTCCCTGAATTTTTTTAAGATTTTGATTAATCATGAGGCATTTTGGCAGCCTCCTCGCATACTCTGTAACCCCTATTTAATCAGTCAATGTCTAAGTGCTTACTCTGTCTGGTCTCAACTGGCACGGCTCAACTGCACAGGGGGACTTGTGGGCCTTAAGGTGCTGGTGGAGCAGGCAGCTGGCTCCGCTCAGGGTCCACGCCGATATTGCCTCGGTTTCTGCAAGGGGAGACCTCATGACAAATGTCCTTACATGGATGTAGAACATGGAACAACCTTAATTTGTATTCTGTGGTGTTGTGGTTGGCTTGTAGAGCTCAAGGGTTAAAAAGATCCAGACTTCATGGACCTGGAAGCCATCGCCGTTAAAGCTGGAAAATTATTCCATGAGTATTGCAACCATGACAAGTTGTGGAAGTGTTGCCAGACAGGTTATAAAAGTGGGGATTCGCTGTCCCCTTCAGCTTCCCGGGTGCCTCTGCCATGCCAGGTGAATGGATGGTGGGAGACCCCCGAGCTGACTGTGTCTCCATTAGCAACTTAGTGCAGATCAGGATGGGGCTTTTAAAGCAAATGTCTCCATGTCCCATGTTTTGACTGGGATCAGAGGGGTTTTGGACCATGTGAACTGGATCCCTTTCAAACAAATGCGAGTGTACTCCAGCCATGCACTCAACAGTGCAGGGGCATTCAGTCCATGGGACCACATTCAGCTAGAGCAAAGCAAGACCCCCTCAAAAGGCTTAGTGTGCAGGCATGGCCCTCAGCACAAACACTTTCCACTCTACAATTTTGCTCCTATTTGGCAATACCGAATAGAAATAATGTTACATAGTCAGTGCTAAATTGGTCAAAAAGATGGATACCTTTTTCCTGTCCCCTCTGCATGGTGGAGAGCTTGATTAGTGCAAGAAGATACTGGCTGGTACTTCTTGTTAGCAAAACACCTTTCTTGTGTTTTACTGTGATGGCAAAGCTGTTTCACAAAAGTGCACAGAATGTGCAAACATGATTTGCAAAGGGATCTTTTTTCTTACACAGAATAGATACTGTGCTTCATTTTCCCTTCTAAACCTTTCCTTGTCTAAGCCAGGAAAATTTAACACTCTTCCTTCCAAAAAGTGAATCCCAGGAATATACCTAAAGTTGTCACTTTACAGACCTTGGATAATAATATAGGCCACTGATTAGCTGAACAAAGTAAAACCAAGTATGTCTGGAAAATCAGGATGAGCAAAAATTGGCATAAGAATAAAGAAGAGAGCTTCTACAGAAAAAGAAATGTCTCATTTATTTTATCTCTTACAGTGTAGCAGCATTAAAAAATGTGCTATTTACTGTTGCTTCCAAGTCCATTTGGAATCGCCACATTTGGGAACGTTGGGTTTCCACCATCACCGTGTACCCATCTCTCGATTTCCTTCTGTGATGATGACTGTGGCTGGTACATGCACAGTATCAGAAGTGTCATCTGGCTCTTCTTCAGTAACTGAAGCACATTTTCCTACCAATCTTTGTGCACCAGTTGCCATGGGGGTATAGTCTTCTAATTACCTATTTACAGAAGTAACTCTCCCTTTTTTTTGCACTGACAGCAAGAAGCTGATGAGCAGTTTCCTTTCTGATGTATGGCTTGAAGACTCTGTCTGACTGGTGTTGTACTTAGATGCTAAACATAGAGTCAAAAATATATAGTGGATTGCATCATCTTAAGTCTTGAGCATTTCCATGCGAGGATGATATGGCTGAGAACAAGCGAAGTTCTTGCTGGGAAGTTCAGTAGATGCTGACTGTTTATAGACTTCCAGAACAAGCCCATTAAAATCAGTACCTCAGTAGAATGAAATATCTGTGAAATCATGTTTCTGATACAGAAAATGACAAGTTTACTGTCATGTATGTTTCAGCCAGTGAGTTTTCAGTGCTTTTCCTGTACATACCAAAGGCAGTCTATGCATTGCACAAGTATTTGCAAGTATCAACAGATTGAGTTGTTGCTTGCCTATCTTTTAATCGGGGACATGGGTTTCCTCTTGAAGTGCAGGTGGTTTTCAGTGAAGCAGGGTTTTTTTCAGATAAGTCCTTCTTGCATAAGCTTTCAATATCCTATCATCTTCAGACACCAGCTTTCCTAAAAAGAAGTGCTAACCTTCCTGATAGCCTGATAGTCACTCAAAGATTTACCCCAGATGTCATAACACAACTTGAATTTCTTTCACCATCCTATATGCTTCCCAAGTCTTGGGTCACCATTACAGGTCTTGGTTCGTTTCTGTAGTTCCTGCTGCTAATAATGTCTTAGAAACGAGTTTCCCGGAGCAAGTGGTGCCATGCAAGAACATTTTCCTGTCATTTGTTTGGGAATTCTCCAGCAAGTTGTGCGTGCAAGAAAGTCCTCTGCTATCTTACTTCTCTGTTTCTCTTTCAGGCAGTAGGCAGTCGTATTTACACACTAACTGTCCTCAGATTTTAGGTACACTACAATCAGTCTTTCTGCCAGTGATAAAACAATGTCTCTCATTCATCGTTACAACTGAGAATACTAGCGATGCAGTCGATGAATGAGCCACTGAGACAGTTGCAAATTTCATGTTAAATGGCATTTAGTCATAAAAAAGGCTTGTTCAGTTAACCAAACATTCAGTTAACTGCCATGCAGACAGCTTGCAGTCGGTGTCCTGGCATCCCTTTTTCCCACAGTTGCTGAGTAGCCAAACAAGTAAAGGACCATTTTCTTTTAAGATTTCCCTCATGGAGGTATTTATTAGTTAAAAAAATATGGGAACATTAACCTCTAACGGGCACCAAACTATTATCCAAGGAAATACTCACATGCTCTCCTCCATGAACCACTATGTTTATTCTGCAGCTGTCAGAAGTAGGATAGGCATATGTGATGTGAAAGATGCTGAAGGGATGATCACTCAGCTTTCCAGATCAGACCTGGAGTCGATCCATGCAGATGTGTAGTGACACTCTTGGTAGCCAAGAGTCATACAACTGGCACTGATTTTTCTCGAAGAACTCTCAAGCTGCTGGAACAGATTGTCGACGCGTGCATTCAACAATTGCAGTGGAAGAAAATATTCCTTGTCTTATTTGCTGCGGTCTTTGTAGCCTTGTAAAATGTCTAACAAATATTGCAGATCATTCAGCAATTTTCCTGTGTCCATCTTCAGATTTGAGAAACATCAAAATTGTGCTAAGCCAGAGCCATTTAAAAACTCTGAGAAGCCAGTGGAAAATCCCTGGTGAGCAACTTGTACACATATGAATTTTGGTATTTTGATGCTGCCATCTTCCTTCCACTGCTGGTACACAGCACAGCAATTGCACTGTCGGGTGAGGGGAAAGAAAGTCGAACCAGCAAGAACAAGAAGTAAGAAACACACTGTTCAGTCCTCTTGCAGCTCCTGCTCTACAAATACTGCTGTGTCTTCTGTTTAAAGGTTGATGATACTTTTAAGCATGAAGCAGCCTAAGTTCCCTCGTGTGCTGTACTGTTACTTTCTATCTGAAATGGTGAAATGATATGAGGCGAGAGTAATGACCCTCATGCCTTCCAAGACTGGAAATATCCACTTTGATACACTATTGAAAGTTTGGGACTTCCATGAAACTTACTTGAACCAGCTTTAGCTCTTCAGTCCTCAGTTCCCATTTGTATCTGTGGGAACTATCACGACAAACCAGTATGCCAGAGTTGTTCTGCAGCTGATCCTGGTTAACACATCTAATAAAGGAACTGAAAAAAGAGGGTTTTTTTACTCCTTTTTAGACTCTCAGAAGGGTTTGGGCCTTTTTGTTGTGTGCAAGGGGGAAGTCTGCAGTAGAACAACAGATCCATGATTCCTAGATGTGACCGCTTTATGAAGAAACTAGAGGTGGGATTGAGCTCATGGATCAAGACACTTGTGCCCACAGGCGACCTAGGTGACTTAAGCCCCGTTATGGTCCTTAGCGATCTAGCCAATACACCAGTGGAGCAGAGAGTCATTTTGACTAGACACCTACATGTAATCACCAAAGGCTCTCCAACCCCTTTGATGTATTGACCAGATTGCCACTGACAGTAGGATCTCAGACACCTTCACCTGTAGAGATCTTTGCTTTTAGGTGTCTGGCTCTGGGGGCTGAATTCCACCCCAGGATTCACAGCCAGATCTTGCTGCCTTTTGTGGGCAGTCACCAAGACGGCCTGGAGGCCGGAGCGCACACACTGGCCACCACGTAGCATCTTGAGGCATGAACGCCCCATCTTCTCATAGTCCAGATTAGCTGTCCATGTGTATGCTGTCCCCCCAACAGACTTGTAGTTACAAGTATCAGGTAGGTCATGCCACAGTGCAAGAGCAAGAATAAGAGCATCAAAGTCTGTGCCTCAGGTAGTGGACAGTAACTGCAAAATTCCACTAAGAAAACTGGAAACAAGAAATTATCCTTTAAAATTAATAAAATATGTCACCCACATCAAACAGGCAGCATAATACAGATTTAAATACATCTGATAGACTAGAACTAGATGGAAAAATCAATTACACGTTCTACAGAACTGAAATGGAGACCTGGCTGGAAGTCTTCCAATGGAAAGATTTTTCATACAAAGCGCTGACTACAGTTAACTCTCTTGAGGATACTTTTGGCCTTCAATAAAAAAAATTCAACTTAAGAAAAAAAAGGAAATATAATTTTAATAACATTGAACTTTTTTCTATTTGGATATCATCATTCTTTTTCTTTGTATTATAAACTATAACCTCTTCCCCAAAGCTTGTTTCAATCAAAGTCTTCTTTTTTGTTAGCACAAGATGTTTTAACCATCTTGTATTTTTTCACAATTAGGATTTGTTTGCAATATTCATTCTGGAATGAAAGAAACTTCAAAGTTGTAAAATGCTCTCTGCAATGAAAAATCTGACTCCTGGATTAGCTGTTATTTTCCTCCACTGAAATAACCTTCACTTACTGGCTTGTTCTTTTATTTATATGAGAACATGCCTTTGAAAGCAAGGGACAGTTGTTGACTAGGACATTATTCTCACACCTTACAATATGTCTCTACAGGAATGCAAGCAAATTTTACTTTTTTGATACATACCATGTTCCTACAAATAGTTAGTTATATGATAAACATGTGTCTAAGTAACTCAGATTTATTAAACTTTGCCAGAAGGTTTGAAAAGCTATATTATATTATTTATTGTATTTGTATTTAATTTTTCTTTTATTTGTTCATCCCTAAGACTCAGGCTGAAAATTTCCTCAGTCTATATGGAATCCCTAATGAAGACAAGCAAAAGATTTACATTTTTTAATCGTGTGTCTGGATTTTCTTTTTGATTTATGGGAATAGTAATGAAAAAGTATGCCCCCAGGACATGCACAGAACGTCTCTGACAGTACGTCAACAAGGACTGTGTACGTGAGGATAAATAAATAGAGAAAATGACTGTTTGACAGATTCCAGCGGAGGGAAGAAAGAGAAGCCAAGGAGAGCTGGCATTTCCTCAAAGAAGTGATAGGAAGGGCACAAGGACAAACATCCTGATTAGGGTAGCGACTAGCTTGGCTAAAACAGTGGCTTTGGGTGCTAGAGGGAAACATAAAGTGGAAACTATATTGTGTGAATTAAGTATAAAGTCTGAAAGAGAGAGGCAAGGCTGAGGCAAGAGAGAGGCAAGAGCAAGACAGGAACATCTCAAAAGGGAGCATGACCGTGGTGGCTTTGCGAGTGATGGTGGTCTGCCGCGTTTGGGAGCCTGAGTTTGTACGGAGAAGTAGCATCGTTATTAGACAAGCTGATATGGCTGACAAAATGCATGAGCTGTTGGACATGCAGGTCCTTCCTGAGGAGACAACAAAGATGATCACGGCACACATCAAGTAGTAGCTACCAAGAGACATCTAGAGGAAGAGGAAGCCATTTGATAAATGCTCTTGTAGAAAGAAAAAGGCCAAGGAACGCCTTGCTTCACAGCTCAACAAGGTTGCGACTGTTGGCAAAAGACTTACTTAAATTTTTTGTATTTTTTTTATACCAGTCTTTGCTGCAACAAGTAAGCAGTGTGATCCATGTTAGTGAAAAGAGGCCTTCAGTAGTTAACATAGAGGTTAAGGAGAACTTACGTATTTTCAAAATTGCTGTGTCTAACAAGCCTTAGCAAAGGGTCCATCAGGCACAGGCTGAAACAATTACAGAACCATTGGCTGGGGTTTCCAAGCACTTCTGGAGAGTGAGGGAGGTCTTGTAAGCCTGAAAAAAGAGTAAATGTGGTAGCCCTTCAAGGAGGAAGAGCAGGGAAATATAGGCCAGCCACTTTAATTTTAATTCTCTGAAAAATTTTTCATCATCAGCAAGGAAATAAACAGCACTCAGCGTGGATTCATCAAGAAAAAATTTAGGAAATAAAGCAAATTTTGTCCAGTGGCAGGATAGCAGGCTTCGTGGGCAAGGGCAAGTGGAGGGTGTGGACATCTTTGAGAGCTGGCCAGACAAGTATCCGTAGGGAACGACAAAACTTTTGGAGAACCAGAAATGGCTAGGGGACCATTGGGGTACCTTCCCCTCTATTTTTCTATGTTTCTATGACTTTGTATGCCCATAAATGATCATTATTAAATGTTTTTTTTTTCCATTCTGTCCACGTCCTGCCCTGAGTCCCATGCTGTTTTTCCTTGTCTGATTGATACCGAGTTCTCCATAGTGCCTGTTGAATTATATTGTTCTTCTTAGACCTAAGTGGCATCAAGGTCTGACAGCCTCTTTTGCCAGAGGAGTTTCTTTTTTATTTAAAGTCATTACATACAATGACACAAGGCAGAGAAAAGGGATTGTTACTTATCCCCGCTTTGCAGACAAGAGAAGCCAGACTCCGCAGAATCCATAGCAAAGCTGGTAACTGAACCCAAATCTCCCGGATCCCCAGAGTATCTTATGGGCGCAACTACCCTATTAATCCTGAGGGCAGGACAGGCTGTCATGAACCATTGATGAGCCACACGTCAGCAATTGCCATCTTCTCTCTTTCTCAAGGTAAGTGAGTACAGGAGCGATCGGGCTGAGTCTGAATTGTGAAAGCCCAGGAAATACTCCTGAGGCTCGAACAGCCCAACGAATCCAAAGTTTAGTTCTCAGCATCGCAAGCTAATGAGCCTTTCAAAGCTCCCCTCAGGTTGTCTGAGGCCACTCCCCAGCCACAGATTTAATTCCTTCTATACACTCTGAAAAATGTAGTCTATTTAATATTCTACCCACAACTTGGCTTGAGGCTACTTGAAGCTATTGTTTGGGGTTTTTTTTTCCGGTCTGTTAATTATACCTACAGTTGGCAAACTAACATTTCTGACATACAGCTACATGTGACGTGTCCCCAAGCCAAATCACATATGATCTTAGGCTGGAAAGCTAGCAGCTAGCAGCCAAACGCAGGAAAAACTGAGCTCTGGAGGTATCCCCTGAGCACATGCAGGCAGCAGCCAAGACAAAATGAGAAGATGCCAGAAGGGCAGATCCTGAAGCTTTTGTTCAGTTTTTATGGCAATCCTTTACTCGGGCAAAACTCTCATTGGTTTTAGGAACGTGAAGGCTTTGGAGCTTGGATTTGCAGTGCTTATAGGCAAACAACTGTGAATCCAGAAGCCCCCCCCTGAGGGAAGATCCCTTCCGTGCTACTTATTTACAGTGGAGATGCTAATACCAGGCTGTGCTGCTTCTCGCGCCACTGCATGACGCACAGCACCCTGCCCTGGGTGCAGGTGAGAGTCCCTGGAGTAGCCGGGACTGCCGGCAGCCCAGGCACCTCCGATAGCCCAGCGCTGCCCATGTAAAGCTGCGTGGGTGCTCAGAGAAGTGAGAGGTCCTCGTGGCAGACACCCAGGCATAGGGAGACCCAGCTCACACAGGAGAGCTGTCCCCACAGGCCAGCAGGGGTCTGCTTGCAAGGGCTGCCTGCCTCTGCAAATTCGAATTTAAATGCAAGCACGGCTCCCAAAGGCAGTGCAGAGCCTTGATCTCTTGCCGTTTGTGAATCCCACATGTACAACAGCCTGAGGTGACAGGGAATTTTTGCTCAGCGCTTCCCCACGATGCCACAGTGATGGATCAAGTGAAGGCCACCGCCGCTGCAGGTCCTTGGTAGCCATGCTTCACTGTGGTTGGGTGGACCAGAGGAGGGGAAAAGGGCATGGACTCAGAGCTGGCCACGGCGTAAAGGGCTGGTCATCTCCAAGAATTCCCTCTGAATTCATGCGTTTTCCTGGGAAACCACTGGATTTGGCCACCAAGGCCTTTCCCATGGAAGAGAGAGGCAAACGGCCATGTCCCTCCTCCCAAGCGATAACCAGCCAGCAAAACCCACAAGGATGCTTGTGAACCTTGCTCTTGCAGCCCACACCAGGAGGGACAACTCAGGCCTAAACAGTTATGACTTTTAGTGAATGCAGTAAGAAACCAGAACGGAATAAAAACTAACCAGAATGGAATAAAAAATATTTTCATTTTGCAAAGACTGAGGTGAACAGTTTTTTACATTTTTCACAATTAGTGGGATGTTTTCAAAGTATTTCAACTTTCTGGTAGTTTAGCTTTGAGTTTCCTATTTGCTGCCAAACATAATAAACTAAGTGGTGGCCACAGGGTAGCACTTTTCCCTATTTTTTCGCTTTTCCCTTTGTTACCCTAAGCTTTCAAGACATCATAAAAATGTGGAAGTTCTGAAAATTTAGAGAGCAGCAGAAGGAAAATGAAAAGAAAAGTGATGAGTGGGGAGAAGAACAAGGGTTATTCAAGAAAAAAAGATCAACAAGTTCTGATACGGCAAATGAGTCTTTTCTCAGAAATCTGAACAGGCCGAATGGAGATTGGAGGGCCACCCTCACTCGGTTTGTGTAGTTGCTGACTCCGCCGGTAGATCCGCTGTACAGAGGTGTAAAATGATTTGGTGCCACAACGTTTGTGCCTTAATTACAAGTGCATTTCATGCCATACTTCGAAGAAGTCTGAGGCAACTTAATTTGGCCCATTAGTCTGAGATCAGGGCCGGTGAAGCCCTTTATATAAACATTTCAGTGCAATCCATTTCCTACTTTGCACAAATAAACTTCTCTTTTCCATAAAATTTTGAACACAGAAAGAAAAATTGGCTAGAAAAAGTCCCTTGGTAGAAAGGCTGCTTTCTACAGCTGCCCAAAAGAAGGTGTTTTACAAGCAAAACTGTAAAGTCATATAAAACAACGCTCCAGCCCCAACAACGAAACAGGAGGTGCGCTGGCTTGCTCCTTGTGCAATGGCAAATCAATGTAGAGGGGAAGCCCAGTGATGGCTGGACCAGCAGCAGCCAGTGTGGTGGCAGTGCCGTTCTGGGCGGTCCCTGGTGGATTTGGGGACCAAGGCCGGACAGGCACTGCTGGAGGGCTCGCGGGGGACTGGACAGCCCGGCAGTGCAAAGCTGTTTTCCCAATTTGGCAGCTGTGATGGGGCTCAGGCTCAGGTCCAGCTGCATACTTTGGTAGTCAATTTGCAAAAATAACATAGAAATATAGACTTTTAAAAAAATATTTTATCTTCTTCCTGCCTGCTTTAATAAATTACCCAACAGAATGTTTTGCTTGTAGAAAATAATAGAAACTTGACCACTGCTTTATATTAAAAAACGGTTATTCCCATGTCACTCTTGCGTGACGCAGGATGGAGTCAACCATGATCTGGCAAACAGCAAGACAAGGGGAAGGGGAAAGACATGACGAAGGGCTCAGCATGTTTGAGCTTATGCCTCTTACCGAGTGAATCTGGAGCAGCAGCGTTGCTGGGAAATAAAATAACGTAAGAGAATTTACAGGGCAACATCTGTTTCAATATCAGAGTTCATTAGTGAGGAAAGGGGAACACAGGTACACCAGGGGGATTTGGAAAATTGGAGATTACAAGCAAATGTGTCATTCAACGCCCATTATTTTTTGTTTCTTGCATCTTTGCTCAACAGATCAAAAGAATTTGCGTCCAGCTAAAGAGACTGTGCGAGGCTTAAAAGTATTATGGTACTCATTATCCTTCATGCAATCCTCTTTAATGATTTGTTCTGTGGCCATATACAGGATCACACATGCAATAAAAGTGGGAAATGTTGAGTTAAAGCAATGGTCTGGCATGGTGATGTCATCTCTGCAATAAACAAATGTCAATGCAGAGCTATAAATAATCTTTTTATCGTAATCTTGAATTGATCCGGTACCAGATGTATACACACTTCATGAAAATTCCTTAGCTTTGAAGACAGAGGACAATAACCTGTAATATAAAGTTAGGTATATCAATACGTGTGCTTCTCATGGGTAATATATGTTACAGGCAAGAGGGGACGGGGTCCTTGTCTTTCCTGCAAACAACGCCAGTTTTTTGTGTGTGTGTGCCAAGTATGACCCGCTCCTGTGAGCGTGGAGGCTAAAAGAATCACTCTGGGCTGGTTAAAGATCTCCGCAATAGCAGGCAGGTCTTTAGAGGCATAGAAAAATCTTTATAAAAAAACGTTTCATTTACTGTATGAGAGAGATTTGTTCTAGTTTGCACAGGGAAACTCCCAGGTTCAAAATACTAACTGTCCCTCAGCACACCTGAACTTTCCCTCTGTATGATGCAGAGAGTGAAGTACATTGTTGTGAAACATCACATAAACATACATCCATGCTGAAATAGCAATCTTGGGCAGCTAAATCTGTTCTTTTGTTCAGGGCCTCTTTTTAATTCTGTTTCTATGAGATATTTCTGTCCAACAGAAGCTTTTACATTATAACAATTGCATTTAAAAAAACAAACTCCCGCTGCATCAGTCGAGCAGTGTCTTGGGGCTGGCTCAAGCTGATGAGAATCTTTCCATTGACGTCATTAAGCTTTTATTCAGGCTCTTAATCTGCAGTCAATCAACCCTTAACATTATTCCACGCAGAACTCCATGCCTTCTTTTGGTGATAGAGAAAAATGAGACCAAACGCTTGTCCCAGCTACCAGTGCTGGCAAAATTGCTTGGGTCACGATTACATTTTCAGTGAGGCTCAGTCAGGAGTTACCCTGACGTGCACTGTTTTGCCATTTCTCCCTTGCATACATTCCACTAGCTTCCTGTTTTGGCTTTCGTGCTACACTGGACCGTCCCCGCTGATCTAAGCTGGGGCGCCTGATCCTGTGGCACCCCGAGTGCTGCCGGGGACAGGCCGCCTGAGCCCTGGGCTGGCTCCTGGGGCACGCAGCACTTCCCAGAAGCAGGCTCTGGGATGTTAAATCCTCCTGCGGTAGCATGAGGTATTTACTAACAGTGCTGAGAACCTGCATGAGATTGTTAGGAAAAAAAGACATATAAACCCTAATCTTCCTTGGCCTCTCCCAGCATTGCATTAGGTACATATCGTTAACCTTTCCATCTCCAAATGTGGGAGCCGTGACTCCGCACAGGCTGCCACGATGGGGAGCACCCGTCTAGGAGCTCTGATGATAGGGGCCTTCTCCCTTGTTATACTCTGGGCATCTTTCTGGTATTCCTTTTTCATATGTCTTCACTTAAAGGAAAGAGAACGGGTGCACGGCTCTGCCCCTGCAGGGGCGGTTGCACAGGGCTATATACAGCTCAATAAATGTCATCCCTCCACCCCACCCAGGACGACGGTGTGGCTGTGACAGGAGTGAAACAAGTTTTCTCATTTAGCAGCAGAAAAGAACAGGCAAAAAGGGGGAACCAAAAAGTAGGGCAATATCAGAGGTGTCTGAAACGCGGTCTGGGTACACAGGACATCCAGAGGTCACCTGGAAGAGGAGTGACAGAAGGGAAGGCTGCACACCAGAAAGAAGGTCAAACACAGGCAGTGTGGAAACGTGCACAACAGCGACCGCAGGGGTGCCAGCGACTGCAAGGTCATGGGTGGGAATGGTGGCCTGCTGCTTCCTATTGCCACTACATGTCTGTAACACTTACATTTGGAAATCATTCAACAAAGCCTTGGCTGTACTTGCTTCAGTGCTTAGGTGTCCCTGAAAGAATAAACATTAACCAGCAACCCCATGAGGTCAGAGAACTGGGGAGAATGGTTTTAACCGTAGACTTTAGAGGGCAGGGCATTCAGGATTGATCTTGGGGCTTAGGCCAGCAGAACTATAGGTACCCACCTATACCTGAAGGTGTCAGAGTCTTTGCCCGGAGACTAAGCTGGAGGCCAAAGGGGCAGATTTAGAGGAATACAGAGCACCCAGATCCAGACTGCAGGCCCAGAGAGTGTCCACATATCTAAAGTAGACCAGGTGCAGAGCAGGCACAGCTTCCAGGTCTCTCAAGCCTTGGTCCCACATCTTGTTCATGCTGACTCCCTCATTCATGCCATGGGCTGAGGGGTAAAGTGTGCAGATTTGGGACAGGGAAGGAAACTATCATGGCACACAGAGTTACAGGCTCAGGGCTGGTCTGCCCTGCTAGCAGACAGCAGCCTTCTCTCAAACCAGTGAGCAAACGCTGCCCAGCACTGGTGTTGGGGACACGAGAGGCAGGAGTGTCCCAAAGGCTGAAGTGGGTGTCAGGGAGAAAGGAGAGGAGCAGCTAAGCTCAGAAGCATGCTTAAACTGCTGATGCATCTGGGTGAGGGTTAAGATGGTCTGGGCTCTCTTACGGGAGGCTTTTTTTTTCCTAGGCAGCGTATAGGAAACAGGCCATGGGTCTGCCTAGCCCGTCACTAGAATGTGCTGGTTTTGGTTGGGATAGAGTTAATTTTCTTCATAGTAGCTAGCATGGAGCTATGTTTTGGATTTGTGCTGAAAACAGTGTTGATGATAATACAGAGCTGTTTTCGTTACTGCTGAGCAGTGCTTACACAGAGTCAAGGCCTTCTCTGCTTCCTATCCCACCCCACCAGCGAGTAGGCTGGGGGTGCACAAGAAGTTGGGAGGGGACACGGCTGGGACAGCTGACCCCAGCGACCAAAGGGATATTCCATACCATATGACGTCATGCTCAGCATATAAAGCTGGGGGGAGAAGGAAGGGGGAGATGTTCAGAGTGATAGCATTTGTCTTCCTTGGGAAGCGCTACAGGCACTCAGAAGTAAATACCAGTTCTTTCTGTTCGGTGAAGAACCTTGCTGTATGAGTAGCTTCATTACAATGCTAAAGATTACGTACTGGTAACCTAAGACTTAATTTGTGGTGAAGCCATAAATTATATTATTCTCATCTCTCATCGTTCATCATTTCTGGGAAGATATAAGCAGATACAAGTCACAGCTAGAAAATGAGGAGTAACTGATGGAGCAGCCAAAGAGCTTTGTTGTAGCTACATTCATTTTGTGCTTGTGAATTATGCCAACAATAGAAAATATATTTACACACATTAGTAGCACATTCAGGATAATGCCTTGGTGTGTAAAGTATGTGCAGGTACTCTGATGCTATATATTCTGCAGTGATATGGTGTATCAACAACACGTGTCTCTGTTTCTGAATTACTGCTGAATATTCCAGGTGCTCTGTGAGACTGAAAGCCTTTGCACTATAAATCACAGGAGACCAATAATTTTAGCCTTTCACAATGAGAAAGCTTGTTCTGGAAAACCTTTCCCTCTCAAAGGCCCCCTCTTGTCTTTGGGTGGTTTGGGCTTGCAGGTGTCCCTACTTTTCTAGGCTAGAATTTACAGAATATAGAAATTGAAACACAGATCTGTGTCTTCAATATTTACCACAGATGTGAATATATTATAACACTAAGGTAATGGGGCAGTGAGACCTTCCCTTAAGTGGCTTATGGCCACAGAAAATTAAAAGGTTTAAATTGAGGAGGGACAAAATATGTTATGTGCAGAATTGTTTCTTGTTCAGTATTGCTACTCCCTGGCCGCAGGGGACCTGCTAACAGCCTGGCTGCTGTCACAAGGGTCCTGCCATTCCAAGTGTCCTTAGAGACTTACCATCTGAACACGCAAGAAATGCAAATGTCAGTTCACAGGACACAATTTTCTTGCTTTCAGCACTGCAGGAAAAAAGACTGGAAAATATGGAATGAATGTAATTAATGACTCAGAGAAATTGAGAGGAAAAAGTATCCGAAGTAAGTTATTGTACAAAATACCATGATTTTTAAATCAAATTGTTTGGGTCTGACTGACCAGCCTGTATTCAGAGGTGTGTCGGTCCTACAGCTGGAGAGGCCAGTCTTTCTCCAGCATTGTAAAAATATTGAAAATGGATGATACCCTGATTTTGCACCCTAATAGTGCAGCTTGGCCAACTTCTGTTGAATGAATCTTCTATGTAAACAGCTATAAAGCAGTGCTGATTGCATTGGAGCTCGAACGTCTCTGCTCAGGCCATGCGAATCGGAGAAGAAGGAGAGGGACCACAACCTGCCTGGGAAATGCAGGAGGGCTGCGATGGATGGCCGGGCAGCCCGGCATGGGAGGAAGGCTGCTCTGCCCGCCCTGAATCTGCTACCCTCGGCAGGTCTGCCCCAGTTTGCATTAGCAAGCAGCAGTTGCTGGAGTCAGCTGAACTATGCAAAAGCTTTTGAGGAAAATCATGGCTGGAGCTCTGCAGACAACTGCTTTGTTTCTGACTCACTGACTGACTGGAAAAGGAAGAAGAAAAAAATAATCATCCATCTGGGTCAAACGAAGGAGGATTAAGAAGCAGTGCCTAGGGCCCTGAGGTACCTGGACAAGCATTTCCGCAGAGGGGATTAGCACAGCGAGGCTCATGAGCTGAGTTTCCAGCTGATTTGCTTTCCCCGATCCTGGCCCCGCCGAGTCGGGACACCTGCAGAAAGCTCCCGGAGTGCTGCGGCAGAGCGCCTGCTCTCCGGCTCCTGGTGGGGCTTCTGCCTCTGGGCAGAGGAGCCCACCGACCTGGGGCAAGCTGCAACTTGCCTTGACCCAAAAATGATGGCAGGGAAAGGGACAGGCTCTTTAATTGGTACTGTCCAGCCTTCTGTCCCCAGCCACCAGAAGGTAAATTAAGGAGGATTGGGGTTGTGTTGTTATTCTTCTGGATAAATGCTACTGACATCTGGGCAGCCTCGGCTGGCAGTGCTTTTGGATTTCTATTCTTACATTTGTATATTTTAAGCTCAAGAAAAGCAGCTGAGGCCACAGGCTGGGTACTTTCAGCAAATCCCAGGGAGAAAAGAAGCCGACAAAGCTATCTAATAAAAGTTCCCTTAGAACGCGGCTATCTCAGTGCGCCTGCTGCCCACCTCCAGCACGTTGGCACTGGGCGATGCTGGGTGAGGAGGGGTGCATTGGGATGGGGATCGGCACCACTCCCACGAGACGGGCTTCTGCAAAAGGAGATGGGAAAGCAGGGCCAGACCCGAAAAGCCATGCTACTCCTGTGGCATCCACAGCCAGAGGCCACTTGCTGACCCCCGCCGAGCTGTGTCTTAGATGAGTTCTTGGTTTCACCTCTGCAGGCACCGTGTTTCACAAAGGCACGCTATAAACTCGGCGAGCACGTCAGCGCAGCCTGAAGGCAACCAGCAGGGAAACAACCCCAGGTCTGGTTTTTTCACTCTTTCTAAATATATGGGCAGTGACAGGTGTAAAATTACACCAACCAGGCAATAACTCAGACCTGTTTGAGTGCCAATTATGTGTCTTTTTACAATATTGGGCCTCTGCCTGAACACATCGTTTAGGAGAAAAATATGTTGTAAAAGTGCATTCATTCAAAAGAATGCTATTAAAGATTATTCTTAATATTGGTTTCACTTGTTTAATCTTCAATCTTTTTCTCTGCTCCTCCTCTGTTCTGGGATAAATGAGCTCTGCATGTCCTGTGTTGCATGCACAATCTTGTAGATTTAGCAAATAGGCCATTGAAAATAAATATACATAAATCTTAGCCATGTATGGTCTCCAGCAGCGGAAAATGGCTTACAAAACCCAGAAAGATGACCACCCGTTAAAAAAATGCTGGACACTATTACTTTGATGGCCGGGACTCAAGCTACACAGTGTACGGCACAGTTTACAGAAGAGCAGTCTGCTAATTTAACATGGCGGCTTGGCAGGCAGAGCAGCTCGCCGCCCAGGGCACATGGTCAGGCTGGATTATGCCCTGGTGCCAGTGATTGCCACCAGAAGTAAGAGTTTAGCCTGGGCTTTGCGATTTGGTTAATAACAACTAAAAATTAGGTGGAGATGGTGGGATCCTGCCTCTAAAACATACGAGTGTGGATACTGTCCTTTGCTAACAGGAATGGTTTATGTATGAGTTCATTTGCCCACTTCATGAGTGGAACCACTGCCCGCTCTGAAGCCTGGGGGACTTCTGTGGCCGACCAACGAACCCCTTCAGTGGAAGAAGGCTCAAAGTAGATAGGCAAGGTTGATGTGCTCATGAAACTCAGAAAAGCATGTAGGAAGTGACCACAGCTTTCGTAAAGGAATCTGAATTTATCTCAACACAAAGGGGACTGGAGAGTGGCCTTTGTTTTAGATAAACAGCTGTATCAGTTGAGTGGGTCAACTGGTTGTGTAAATGGCCTCCCCTAAAATAGTCGATAGAGAGTATTATCTTCCTGAGCCAGCCAGACCAGCATGGGGGAAGTGTATTTGTGGCTCAGCCCAACACAGAGTCTAAAAATTAACCAGCCAACAAAAAGAACCCTGAAGAGAGCAACAGGCTTGAGCTGCCTTCAGCTGGTAACGGGAATCACGTTTGTGTTGCGATCCAACTGCATGTTGCAATTGCTATATTGTGTTTGCGTTGTGATTTCAGTATGTTGCTGTATTGCTCTGTTAAATCAGAATCCCATGCAATGTTAAATACCTACAAATAAGTAAATTTGATATTAAACATCAAACCGTCCTTGTGTGGAACATCTGAAAGAACCTGGTCAGAGGGCATTGGACTCTGACAACTTCATGCCTTACCCTCACCAGCAGACGGGCTTAGGAATCAATTTTCTAAGCCCTTTGGAGCACGTTACTCCTGCCAGTAAAGCTGATGACACATTCTCTGTAGAGGTTATCACACGTGGTGTCACTGCAGCTTCCAGTATTCCCCTGCAATTTCCCAAGCTGCAGATGATTAAGAGAAGTAATGTGAAACCACACAAGTTTGCTCCTTTGCAAACTTCCCAAAGCATAGCACAAGCCTCTAGAAACCCCCTCGCCTTCATGCCCCCAAGTTTCTACCCAGGATCTTCTCCCCCGTTTCCTTATCCCTCAGGTCGCTCACACTCAGGTATTGGGTGCTCAGATGAGCAGAAAAAGTGTGTGTTTATTATTTGTCCATGTTCAGTACAGCTGAAGGGGAAGGCTGAGCCCTTGGTCTTGAACAGAAGCATGTGGGATGATTCAAAGCATGCCCATGCTTTTATTTACATATTTATAATCATATTACACACTATAACAATATCTTATAATGTGGTATTATAATAATATAATAATATCTTTGAGTAATTTTTATTATTACATATAATTGTATATTTTTATATTTAAATGTGTATGTTTATCTTTTTCAGCTAACCGATGGAAACACTAGACTAGAACCCAGAAGCCCTAAAATAGTTGAAATGTGTCAAATGTACATGGAAGTGCTTTGTCTTGTGGCACAGACATATTTATAAGAAATCATTTCACACATACAGTTATGCTGCTGATAGACATGGTTTTCTTTTGCTGACACTGTATTCCTCAGTCTGTGGAAGCTATTTCTTTTCTTACAAGCCCCATTTTAATAACACTTCAAACCATTTAAAAATCTGCACTGCAAGCACAGTCAAGGGGTGTAGAGCAGCATAGAAATTAGGGCGAGAAGAACACAGCCAAGTCCGGGGCTCACACAGATGTTTCTGTGCACAGCTACGTGTACTGCTATGATTAAGAGGTACCCCTTTTGGTAAAGGAGCTGCAAAGCAAGACTCAAGGGTTACACGTTGCCATGTATGGGAGAAAAAGCACATTTGTTAACATAGAGAAATAGTCTGCACCAAGCTTCAGACACATATTCCCTGGGTTGCTAGCTTCAGCTAGCTCCTTTTAAACTAAGGTGCCTTGCTGTAGGGTTTTTGCATGTGAATTCATGACAAAGCCTGAGGTACGTGCTCCACTTTGACCTTCTCAATATCCTCCTAGCCTGGGACCACCTTTAGGCTTTCTTAATTTACTCCCAAAGCCCCAATTCACAGCAACCTCATTTCAGCTGAGGATAACGAGATGCTTCCTGAACTCTCAGGTCATTTCTGAACATTATCACAACCCTTCCTTCCCTCCCACCACCATTGCCAAAGACTGAGCTGGAAGTTTATCATTTTAGACCAATTTACATTTCAAACTCAGATCAACGAAAGCAACAAGGCTAAAACAGATTCAGTGGGGCAATCAAGCAGTGATAGAGGCTGCCCTTCCCCACGGGAGGAACCTGCCTGTGAGGCTCATTTGCTCTCCCAGGCGTTGCAGAGGGAGGTGTGGGGAGAGCCGTGGCGTTCCTGGTTTGGGACATTTATGGTTCTTAGGACTTCAGAGGGTTCAGATGTAGCTAATTGTTGGACAGTGGTATTGAGCATCTTTTAGAAATCTAAATAAATACAGTCAGTGTAATGGTCCAGTGGTTCTGAGGCAGTCAGCACTTAATGGCCCTCTGGGGGAAAGCCTGCGGCTAATTGGTTTATAAAACTGATCAAGCTGGAAGCAACATCAAAAACCAGATTAGGAGAAGGAAGCAAAGTGCACTTGTGAAAGGATATTTTAATTACTATAAGAGGGCAGCAAAAAGTCTGCAATAGGTGCTTGTCTTACCTCTCTGCCTTGGAAAGGCCAAATCCTGCAAATACGTTGCCACAGATACATTCTGTCGGATGTCCTGGCATCTGTTTGGATCTATTTGCAGGATACCCCATGAAATAATTATGTGCTTTGAGTCCGTAGAGAATACTGCATTGGAGGCAGTACAAACTCTGGGGAAAAATGCCTTTTATTCAAAAGGGTTTGGCTTGTTAGTGAGATTGAGCCAGCAGATGGTAGATACCAACTTGTAATACAGTATAATGCAGTTTGCTGCAGAAAAATGTAGCATAATTTAATATGAGGTCAAGGAACCAATCACCCAGAGCAATGAGCAGGGAAAGGATTGAGAGTATTATGGAAAAATCATTGAAACCATGAGGCCAGCACACAGCTGCAGTAATAAAGTCTGTCGTAAAGTGGAAGGGACTATAGGGGAGGAGGACTTCGTGTAGATGGCATTAGTCAGAGCCCCATCTGCTCTAAGCCCCACACCACGTAAGGGGGCTGTTAATGGCTCAGGGGGGTACAGGGCAGCTCAGGGTGAGGGCATCTATTTTACTACCAGGTTTACGTGGAGGAGGTGACCTACATGGAGGTTCCAGCATCCTGTGGGATGCTCTTCTACAACAGAGAGGGAAGTAGGCACGGAGCTGAACCCAGGTCTGTAACTGTCAGGTCTTCAAGTCCTTACATAGACAAAATTTCTTGTATTTGTCACATGTTTTCTGTTTGTTTAGCTCTAAATAAAGCCCAAGCAGATATTCCACTGTTTGTGTGACCAGCCTGCAACTCTGGGCAATCCCCGGTGCCCTGATGCTGAGCGAGCGTCATACAGAGGCACACCAGGTAGCCAGCACCCATGAAAGCTTCCCACTATCCTTTTCTGAAACCTACCTGCCCGCAACAAATCTTTCCAGAGAAAACAATCATCTTCCTCAAATTCCACAAAACCTGGGCTAGATTTCTCCAGAGAAATATGGAAAAATCTCTGAATTATTTAATACCATTATTCTGAATTTTTGGCAAAGTTCTTTCTCAAACAACCACAATTTTCTGATTTGTTGAGCAAAAAGATTCACTTTAGATCTGAAAGTCAAGCTGAAGTTCCCCTCCTTGTGTCTCATTCCCAGACTCAAACGGCCTGCAGACCAGGCTACACCGCGTTACCCCTGCGTGGTGCACGCCATTGTGCCCCAGTCCTCCACACTGGGGACCGTCTTTGTCTTCCGTGGGATTGCAGAGTGATGAATGAGCTCAGAATCTGACTGAGCAGGTATTAATGAAGTTTAATACTGTCTTTGGCCAGCCACAGTGACGACCACTTGATAGCTGAAGAAATGATTACATTCCACAAGAAACCATATAATTAAACCTACAGGAATCTCCACATCAAACGCAAGTATGTGTCACTATCCCTGATGAAAGTACACGAGGCATAGAAGGGGGAGAGCTTTTACTACCTCTCCTTTTACAAAGGCTTATGTGTTTGAGAAAGAGGCCAAACAGCCAAGGCGAGCTAGCAGAGAAGATGTAAAAGAAGCCCTTGAACCAAAAACACCCCGATAGTGCAACATAAAAAGCTATGCAAGAAAGAAAGGGCATCTGACTGGGTTAGAGGTGTAAGAAAAGAGATTATCTTCTTTTGTCTGATTTTTCCTGTGATTTGTGACCAGTGCATACCCTTAGTGCATTAACAGAGGCGCCTCAAAAGAAATACCTTCCTCATCACCACTTTTTCTTTTAAAGAAAATAGCCCACCATTCCTCTATTTGGCTAAAAGCTTAGGGTCAAAAGGGAAGGGCAGTACTGCTGCTGCCTGACATGCAGCAGTGCAGCTCAGCCTCTGCACCATCAACATGAAAAAGGAGCACGTGAAAAAAATTCTAGCCATTGAAGTTACTAGACCGGTATTCTGATTTCACACATGGAATATATCTGCTAAGGAAGCAGATGCCAATTTTATACAGTTGATCTTTAGAGTAAAACCACACTTTAAATAATGAGGGAGTGGGGAAGTGCATCAAAGGTTGGAATGAAACTTCACGTTACCGTGAATAAAGGCTAGCAGTGCTCTGGATGCCTTCAGAGCTGAAGCTGTGTGATTTTCTCATAAATAAGTTAAGTGAGCGCAATGAAGTTGTGCGCACATTAATTCACTTCCCACAAATAGAAAAACGTGAGGCATCCCTAACCCTCCCACTCTCCTGGACCCAGGCCCAGTTACCCAAGCACATGTCCTAGTTGTGTGTCGAACAGCACAATCTCAGAGCCACTCTTAGCCAAACTCCCCATCTTGGCCCATGTGCTCAGCACCCCTAGTAACGTGGAACCTGCTGCATCCCCTGCGGCATGAGGGCCACCGCAACAAGCTCGAGGCCTCTTGCCGACCCCAGAAGGGCTGGCTGGGAGTGTCCATGGCAGTACCTACCAGAGCTGAAAGGGACAATGCAACTGTCCTCAAACCACTTCAGAGCAAGGCTTTCCATGTGCTGAAGGTCGGGGTCCCAGTTTGCCCAGCCATGTGGTCTCACCTCTCCTGTCTGTCTTCACTGCAGGCTTGATCGGCACCAGGGTTATAGCACTGAGTTGAATGACTGTGTTTTCACCAGTGCTGTGCTCTGTCCCCGTGTCCCAGGGACGTCCTGGAGCATATTCCACATCTCTTCAGGCGGCAAAAGTGAAGCCGCGTTACGCCTTTGCAGCCACAGGGTGCAGGTGAGGGTCCTTCCTGGAGGAGCGCTGGGGGACGGTGCCGTGGGAAGGCTTGATGCACTACTCTGCTCCCTGAGCACTTTAGCTTCACATCCCCTTCCAGGCCAGCTAGACCTAGTGGAAAATGGCATTCGCTTTGTATGAGCGAGACTTGCCTCAGGATAGGGGAGAGGTTAGGGATAGAGTGTGCCAGAAATTATGATCAAAACTGTGAGCCAACCTGGATCCAAACAATTTTAACTGGAGACACGCCG
>NW_008824941.1:404721-411751 GCF_000699105.1 Pygoscelis adeliae
ATGACCACAAGGTAATACTTTTACTGTTATATTTTTACATTATACTCTACTAGACTTACCCTAAAATAATGAAACAATAACATTTAAGGAAGTGTAAAATATGGTTTGTTTTTAAACTGTATTTAAAAAAAAAAAATTATTTTTTCCAGGTGGATTTCTTCTGACTTCTCCTTCCACAGATAATTTTGAAAATAGCTGGTTTTATTCATGTTCAGAATGCTCACTTTTAAACACCCATATTTCCTGCAAAACAGGAATGTGAAGTTTGAAGAGTCGAGCTCTGAGTGACAGCCCAGGCTTTGCCGTGTGGGAACATCCCTTCTCTGTAGCCTTGCTCAAGACCTCCAGGACAGCAAGGGGAAGGCATCAGCCATGAGAGCTCCATGGAGTCGAATCTTTCTTGTCTCTGCATAGCTTTTCTCTGTCCTGTTATCTGTAGCAGCAGCAGCACACACAGAGCATATATGTGGGCTACTTGGCCATTGCGGTAGGTAGCGCACGAACCCAAGGTAAAAGGAGAGTCCAGGCCGGGCAGAGAGTGCTCACTGGTAGTGCCTGGGCTGCATCTGAGTCCTCTTTACGTAAGCACTTTCACCTGGATGGTACAAATTGCCACTGTTGGTACAGATCCTCATCTGGAGCAGGATCACACCTTTGCCAATCAAAGCGAAGTCCCAGATAGGATTCAAGTCGTGCAGGCTGGAAACAGCATTCTTCATGAAGTTGCCAGACCAGGGCAGCTACACCTTTGCCTCCTCCCCCCAGCCCACTGCCCCCAGCACACCGCTGAGCGGTGTAGCACTCAGTTTCTACCCTGCCTCTCCAGACAGAGGGGTACCAAAGAGGTAGGAGGAGGGCTGGCTGTCACTGCAGGACTGGGGAGTAGTGCCACAGCTACAAAAACCTCCTCTGGGCCTTCTGACCATGTAATCTGCAGTCTGCCTTTCGTACATCCAGAAGTGCAGAGGGGTTCAGGCACGGGTGAAGGATCTAGTTTAGGCATCTGCATGCTGGAGGGATGCCTCCCTCCCATTGTCTGAGTATATAGTGGGTCCTTTCTCCTCATTAACTCTGGGAGAAATCCTTGGGTGCCGCCAGTAAAGCTCATTACAGCAGCCAGAGGCAACAGAAGCGGTCTTGCTGTGAGCAGTTAGAGCAGTTTAGCTCCACTCTGCCTCCAATACATCATCATGTCCTGATCAGATATCCGACAACAATGTGCGGCTGGAAGGGATCACTACAGAATTGGCAGCCCCTAAGGGACTTTTATTTTATCAATGTACTTTGGGATAATTACCCCAAACAATTTTAAATGAGGCTAAGAAAAATACGTCCACCCTTTATTTTAACTGCAACTGCTAATTTGTAGCAGTTCTTGAAACAATGGATCCTCGTGTGCTATAAGAAACTTTGATCTGGCGTGGGTCCTTTCCTGAGGAGGCTCCAAGAAGAAGAAAGAAGCCCAGCTCATTCCAGGACAAAACAAAAAGCTGTGTTCTTAAATGCTCAGCATCACATTTAGACTCATTTCGAAACATCTGCATAATCCAAGTACAGATCAAAGCCTGGATGCCTGAAAATATTCCCCCGACGCTGAATGTAGGATTACAGCGACTCCATACATCACATGACAGGTGGTGGGATACCGAAGGATCGCATTTCTGGAGCCGCTCAGGATGCGTGCCAGAAGGAATTTCACACATGAAACAGATCAAGCAAAAGCGGTCTCGAGCTCCCCTTTGAGCGATGTAGAAACCTCTCGGTCCTCACCTGGCTGCTGCTGCAGGCCAGCGCTGGAAGGGCCTCCAGAGCCAGGGCCTGGACCTCAGTGCTGGGCTCTCCGGCTGTGCTGTGCAGGCAGGGACCTGGCTCTGGATCAAAGCTTCCTGGGCTCATCTGGGCAAAGCACTTGAGTTAAGGAGCTCTCAGGTGCAACCTGCATGGAGCTTATCTTGGGGCACTGTGCTGGCTGATCTGCAAGTTACAACAGTTAAGGTAATTAAATTGTTTCTTGTCAGTGAATTATAGATCCCTTTAGGCTCCTGCTGTCAACGCTGAGAAAGATAGTGGTTACTATTAATGGAGCCAAGGGTGGTAACAAGCTGCCCTCTAAAGAATGTTCCACTTTGGGGGCAGATTTTTTAGGGAATGTTCAAAAAAGAAAGATTTTCTTTATTTATGTGGGACAGAAATTCCAGTGCATCACAGTACATATAACAATACAACCATATATACATACATTCATGCACATGCATAAAAATAAATATTTTTATATATATAATGTACATACTTATATATATTTGCAGTTATTTATATAATGCTTTTCCCACTAGACTCGTTCAGTGCAAAAGATATCTCGGGTAATGCTCTTTGCATTGCATTTGCTTTACCTTTCACAGCGGAAGGATGAAAAGATAATTTTCTTTAAAACTTTAACATGTTTTGGAGGCTTGTTTAATTTGCCTTTTGTGGTCCACCCAGGTTGCTGGGAAGGGGATTCTGTCAGTGCAGGATGTTAAAGGGCACTGTCCTCATCAATCACAATCCCAGTGCACTGCCCTGGAGAAGAATGTGTAAGCACTGTACTGCGTAAGCATAAACCCCGTATAAGTAGATTTAATGGGATCTTCCCCTGGCATGAATACATACTCCTTCATCTTGTGCTGTAAACACAAACGCAATCTATTTAGTTTACCTAACTCCTATCAAGGAGTTTGCAGTTTGCAGTGAAACTGTGACCACTGCATGTAGAAATACGGGATGAAGAAATTCTCTTCTCCCAGAAAACACACAAACAAAAGTCTATATCCTCCTTTATTTTGATGGGATGGTTCTGCCCTGCAGCTAACCTCCCACACTCGGCTGTCATCAGAAAACAGTCGGGAAGCAACGCTGGTGTGTACCTGGACCCGCTTGGGAAGCATTTCTGAATGCTACTTGCTAGACATAACTATTGCTAGGTGACTAAATGCAGGTTTAGGGACCCAGGCTTAAAAACTGGCCTTGGGACTGCATGTTACTTCAGTTAGAAACAAGAAGCTGGTGTCATTAAAAGGAAATTAAAAAGAAGGATGTCCACAAATAAAATAACACCCTTCAATAAATGAGGGAAGTGTGTTGGCTCCCAGCCAGCGGCACTCACTCCAAAGCAATTTCAAGATAATGGCTCATTCATTAAGAAGTATTGCTCAACAGCAACGCAGCAAGGGTGATGTGCAGGAATCAGAATCCCCTTTGTGCTGGGGCTGGGGTCTGGAAACAGCCTGCCACCCCTCCACAGAGTGCTACCAGCTGCAGTCCCCTTGATCAAGGCAGAGCAGAGTGTATGGTACAACCTCACAGTATTTGGGATGCGATGCCCCTACTAGTCAGGCCTAGAAACCTGCAGTCTAAACAGCCCTGCTTTTTTAATGTAAGGTAAGCCGAAGTGATTTTCAGACGGATCTGCACAGAACTCATTTTGACTGCATTTTGCACTGCCTGTGATTTCCTGCTTTGTATTTTTGGATAGAAATTCTTCATACTAGGACAATATCCAAGAGACTGATTTATTTGTAAAATTTCATACAAATGATTAAATATTAGATAAACACAATTATCTCTCAACTAGCTTATAAATAGATGCCTCAGTTACTGCACTGCATTCCAGGCCCCAGGGACATGGATCTCATTAGACAGCCTTAACCAGACAATATGGAAAACCTTATTAGGAAAGGGGATTGCCATGGGCCTGCTTGTGATTTCACTTCAGTTGAAAGACTTCTTGACAACTTATTCTTGAGGAATAGTTGCCAATAAAATAGTTTTAAGGTGTACTTGAAGCAGAAAAAGAACAAGAGAGAGAGAGAAAGAGGAAGGGAAGGAGGGAGGAAGGGAGAGATGGAGGGAGGGAGGGAGGGAGGGAGGGAGGAAGGAAGGAAGGAAGGAAGGAAGGAAGGAAGGAAGGAGGGAAGGAAGGAAGGAAGGAAGGAAGGAAGGAAGGAAGGAAGGAAGGAAGGAAGGAAGGAAGGAAGGAAGGAAGGAAGGAAGGAGAGAGAATTATTAAGTATTCACCTTTTATTCCCATATGTAATTGATGAGCAACAAATTTAACCACACAAACGTCATTGGAACAGATTTTGGGAAACAAAGCCCTACCTAATATCAGTCACATTGGGGCATCTTCTGATCGTATCACAATTAGCAAGTAGCAATACTTTGCCTGACTTAGCAGAAATGGAGAGTAGCACACCTAGAGGGAAGAATGGACTTCCCCATTTTGGGGGGGGTTCAGAAGCTAGGAAGCCCATCTCTGCCTGTAGGTTGGTTCAACAAAGTATGAACTATTTCTGTTGTTTTGAAATCTTTCTCCTGCTTTTGCACCCAAAGGCCACAGCCAAGCCTGAAGCTCCTTTTTTGAGAAGAGCTGCACAACCAAAGATAAGAAGACTAATTTTGTGCCAAAATGATCTGCAGCAACAAACTGGGGCATGGTTACAGCCATATTTATTGGCATTCCAGCATCATGACTCACATGGAATTAGCTCTCGAAGCAGAACAATGTGAGCTGAAGAGGTTTACCCTTAAGGGATAAACAGACAAAGGAGATGGATTGAGGATCCAACCTGCAAGAGATCAGATTTAGAAAAGAATTGGTGCAGTAAAACTTTGTTAGTTACTGGGCTTTTTCTTTTTTTTTCCTTCCTTCTCCAGCATTGAGGGTGAGGTTTTTGGTCAGTGATGCTAACCTTCAAGAGTTAAGAGTGATGTTAACCTTTAAGAGTTAAATGGGTAACAGCAGTTTACCCTGCCTTTGTGCAAGCTAGGTGAGTGTATTTCTTTTTTTAACTTGCCACTAAGTCAAAGTGTGAACATTCAGTGACTAAAATGAGACAAAGGATTAGGCCATGAATTAGGATTTATCCTAGAGGATTTTATCAGGGTTTTAGTGAGAGCCCACTATCAAATTCACAAAATCCTCTAAAGATCAAGCTCGTATGAACTCTGAGCATAGGACTGCTTGCCTTATAGGGGCAGTTGATTAAAACACGGGTTTTCATGTAAGAAAGCTTCTGGCCCACCTATTTTATCATTAGGGTTCATTTAAAGTCTGGGGAGCAGATGCTGCCTTTTGAGAGTCCTACAGTAACTTCCCACATTTCCTTGAGTTTGCATTCCCAGGCGTTGTATCCTCCATCTCCATTCACCTCCTACCAACTGGAAGCTACTGGCTAGTTTATATAAATGTAGTCAGTGTTTTACATGCAGCCTGCTTCATTTCTTCAGGATTCAGCTCATTTCAGCTAAATGGTGCTAGAAACTGGTGGCTTGGTGTGCTGCTAATGGGGCAGAGCTCCAGTTAGCTGCTGGTGCAAGTGCAGAATAAACTATTGTCCTGTGAAACATGCAGCTGGATGCCAGTGACACCCAAAACATACTGGAGATAGAGCAGATGTCAGTGGCAGGAAGAGCAGTAAGGCCAGAAATCTGGATCAGGCCTTGGAGCAGATGGCTCCAGGGGCCACAGCCTGAGGGTCTGTCTGGGTAGGATGGATAAAAAAACAGCTCAGAGAGGAGCCAGAGCTGGGACTGCAGCAGGGTGAGCAATGGCCTCTCTGTTTTGTTGTTACAGGGTGAAGTGCCACATTAATATAGTTGGTGTGGAGGGCAGTGCATGAAATGGGATCGTTTTGCTTCAGTTAATGGTGGGAGGTTTTTTACTTCTTAGAGGTCCTTTTCTCTCCTCCCCCTGCACCATCTCTGAGCATGATCCAGACTGGATTCCAAGTGGGAGGAAGAAAGGAAACACACAATTATTGATTTGCTCTGCCAAAGTTTGAATAGCTTCCTTCTAAAACAAATGAAAGCTTGTTTAATTGGCCTGGAAAACATGAATGCGTACGATGTTATGTACTGCCCTCTTTGTAACTCTATCACACTGCGGGATGGTCACAGCATAAGACAGAACAACATTATCCCAAACAGCCTGAATTATAAATCCCAAAGGCTGTATTACACTAAAAAATCCCTGGGTGATAGCAAGAGTTGGTCCCTTTGCCTTACCTAGGCAGGGGACATCAGCCTCGTAGCTCAGCATCTCGTTAATTTTTGTGCAGCTGTCTTCCTGCCTCTGCCCAACTCCCAGCTGGTGGCTGAGGCTTCAAAATATTTAATGCAGGAGAAACTCAAGGCATTTGGTCAGAATCTGGAGTAAAGCAAAATTCCTGTCACCTTGCTTGTAATTTACCAGTCCGTTCCACTCCCAGCCTGGCTGGTGAATTAGTAGGTGTTGAAAAATCTCCTCCTCACAAATAAATGATCTAGCAATGGAAGACCTGCCACCAGTAGACCAGGCACTGCTTTTCCAGACGTGCACTTCCACCCCAAATTAATTTAAATTCACTTTTTGAACCGGTTCTTGATCTGACTGTCCTAAATATCCTGGTGTCCCCCAAAAATGTCTTAATCTTTTACAAAGGCACTGAACCTTAAATGCCTATGATATTGTGCCTGTGGGCTAACAGCAGCTTCTGTACAGGGTAATGGGCAGGGGCAGAAAGGTGGCTACAAACCGCCTTTGTCATCTTTGCTAATTGTTTTAGATCAGTTCCCAGCCTAGCTTGGCTACGTTTGACTCTGCACTAGCCTGCGAGAGCAAAATAGTTTGCCAACTGTGACTCCAAGTGTAGTTCATGAAATAACTTACATACAGTTCACTTACAGTGAGGTTACAGTGAGCTTACACAAGACACAGGGGGGCTTGCCACAGTGGCAAAGCATAGATCATGCCTTGAAGAGATGAGAAGAAGTAATATGGCTCTACTGCAGCCAAGCCATGCTCCCCAGAGCATGTACATAGGCAAGGGTGTACCAGTTATGCTGTTGCTACTGAGCAGTAGGTATTTGTGGCTTGGTGGTGTCCTCAGATATGATCCTTTAAGGGCTACAGTAGCATCAAAAGGTTGGACATTATTGTTGTAGAATTTGTGAGGAGGACTGAGAACATGAGAAGGGGCATTTTTTTTTCTTCTTCTGTCTTCAGGAATATATT
>NW_008824941.1:411786-423507 GCF_000699105.1 Pygoscelis adeliae
GTACAAGTATGGCTGATGTCTGTTTTAAGACAGACGCAAGCTATGAAGGAGCAAACAAACTCTAATGGTTACAGTGAAAATGTTTAAAACCAAATTTGACCTGAATGTTTCTCTTTTATCAAATACATGGAGAGACTTCAGTCAGCCACAAGCAGTGGAAGCAACTAGCTGGAGACAGCTACCCCATACAGAAGACATACCCCAGGATCTGCCAGTGTCATCAGCTGAGGACTCTTCTAGAGAAAGACCCTGTTTTGGAGGTAGACTGTAACTACCTGAAATGCTCTCATGAGTCAGTTTTTAGTTTTTATTTACACTTCCCATTTCCTCCTGGGACCAGGACCAAAAAGGCTGAAATATCACAAGAAAAGCTGGTTTTGCAGGGTTTTTGGTTGCTGCCAGAAGTCAGAGAGCTGGAAATTTTTATGTGAGAGAATGTTTTATTGTTCTTCATCTGCTGAAATATGGGGTGTATCTAAATGCCAAATAAACGTTAGCTTTCAGGTACTTGACTGAACCCAGACTCTGAAAACTACGAAGACTACCCAAACCTTCTTCTGACTATTCATTTTCTTTTGAGGGGGGAGCATGTAGAGAATAGAGGCATGGCCCCAAAAACGGATTCAAGCTTCACACTCTTTTAAAATGGCCTTTGAAGAACACTTAAAATAATTCTCCAGTGCTTTGGTTCATCTGGGTAGGTTAGAAACCAAGGCAGTTGAAAACGTTCCTTCCTGTTCTGTTTCTAATAACTTGTACTTTGGAATAACAAATAATTTGGTGCGGTGATTAGGTAATCTATGGAATCAGTGTATCATGGCATCTTTATTTGAACCATGACTGTGGGGAAACAAACCTTCATGGGCCAGGCCATCAGCCAGCTACCTGGCTTTAGGAAGAAACTTGCCTTGGGCAGGCTAACCTTAGACTATCTACTTACAAGGTTACTTGCACATTTTTCTGAAACATCTGGTATTAACCACTGTCAAAGAAGAAACTAAATATGATGAATCATTGATCAAATGTGGAAAATACAATGCGATTAAGGTGCAAATGTTTCCCATGCTAGCTTAGTTTTGTGACAGCATTTTTAATATTGAAAAATTCTCAAAAGTCCTACAAAGCTCTTCCCCTTTACCCAGTTGTCTTTTCCAAAAGAGAGACAGACAAGGCCAAAACAGGTCCTGCCTGAGCTGAGTGCTGACCCTGCTCGTTGTGCCAGCAAGATCCTCTTTTTCCTCCCATCTCTCGTTCCTAATCTATCATTTTCCTCAGGCCAATGCTAGCTATGACAGCAGAATGAGGACAAGGATCTGATCTTCTGAGAACACATCTAGAAACTAAAATCTCCAGCTTCCTATTCTCTGTCTTGATTTGGCACGTCACCTTGTGAAATCATTCAGGGAGAGATTCTCATCTGAGTTAGGCTGGTAAGAGTGTGGGGATGGCATTTCCATTCAAGCTTTTCAGACCAGTTTACAGCCCCCCTGTGAATGTGTTTTCATATTTTAAAAAATAACTTAACCTAACAGGAATTTTATGGGGATTGAGTAACAAGGCCTGGTTATTTACAGAACAAACACAGGTAGGAGGTAAAACAGAGAAGTGAAACCTCTTGCCCAGGCTCACGTAATGTGGCAGTGGCAGAGAGATGGGAATTAGCCAGGTCTCCCAAATTCAAGGTTAGACCGCAGCCCTATTTCCAGAAAGTGTCTGGGAGTTAATGAACCTGCTAGCTATTTGTGCATTCCCATCATCTTAGCTCTCTGTCTTGATTCTTTCTGCTGTGTTAAAACAGCTTGACAGCCCCAGTCTTGAAGCTGGAAACTGAGTGAAGCCAGTGATTGTGAACATTAGACAAATCTTAAAATGCTCCCCTATCATTACACAGAAAGGGAGCTGCCACTCACTGCTCAGGCAGTTCTGCCATATACATGGATACAAATGACCTGTGCCAGTGTACAAAGGGAAATGCCGCCTAATGTATCTTAGTCTACAAGATGCAGGCTTGAGATAGCTGCCTAGTAGAGCAATAGATGCACCACTCCTGACCAATTACATGCACATGTATGGACAAAAGAATTTATTTGCCTAAAAACTGATGCCAGACTGTCTAATTGCCTTGGAGGCAAGGCTCTTAAAATCAGCAGAAACTCCAGTTGTACCTAGATGCATAGTGAAAATACAAAGGAATCACAAGACCCCCATTTGGGGTTAAAAGCTCTCTGAAGAAGCTGTCTGGGTGTGGACTTGCCGAGGTACTCTGCCGGGAGGGTGAAGCCCGGGACAGAGAAAAACTCTGAGTGCAGGTGGGTCAAGCAGAAGGCGGTGTTAGGGAGTTCTTGGCGGATGGCTTTCATCCAGGTATACCAGGAGGGATGTATGGAGGTGTCTCTAGGGCACTTCTCAGCTCTGTGGCCAGTTTACTGAGGAAAACCTTGGCCTATAACCCCCGGGCTTTCCTACAGGGAATCTGCTGTGCTGTTTCAGGAAAGAAAAATATAAACTGTTATTCTGTCTTTGGCAAAAGCTAGAAACTCCATTGTCAGGGCTGAGTAAGCTTCTGCCTTGCTTGTAGTCTACAGGCTTGCTTTTTTTATGGTTCAACTCCAGCCAAAGCACACCTGAGACTCTCAGTTACCTTAATTAATATTATAGCAATGCCCCAAGCAGAAATTAGGTCCCCACTGAATGGTGTGCTGCCCAAATGCATGCAAAGATAGAGCTCCTGGCCTTAATAACTTGCAAGTTGAAAGGACAAACTATGGTCAAGTTTGTGGGATATAATAGCAGAGACAAATCGAGGGAGGGGGTGATGATAGATGCATGGCTTGTTAGTTCCATTTCTTCTGACTCATTTGCTTTACTTATATTACATAAACTTGGATTCAGGGGATGTCATGGGGAAAATATTGTTGAAATAGGAGGCGAGAGGGACTATTGGAATAGGAGGAAAGGTGAGGGCAATTCAAGCCTGTTGGTGCGCTCAGGACCCTGACTGAGATATGGGGAGAGGAAAAACAGAGGAAAAGACGAGCAAGAGGAAAAGCTGAGCTCTGTCATCCAACAGCAACAGAGCAGGAAACTGATGGCTTCTCTTTCTTCTAAGAGCTCTTTACATATAACAATGCTGGGTACCAGCCTTTTGAGTTTCCTTCTTTGCACAGTTGCTAGAAGGGATCTATGCTGGCTCTTCTCCTGGCCTGGGAAAAGAACCAGCCAGGGAACTGTGCAGCTTGCCTCCTCTGAGCAGCCTCCTCAGAGCCTTGAACCACGCTAGCCTTGAAAGTGCTATAGTAGCTGGCACAGACCCTTCTGGTGAAGACCTTCACAGAAAATCAAGCAATCTCATTACCTCTGGGGAGAGGAGCCAGGCCTTTCTCTAACCCAAAAGCCAAGCCAGTCTGAGTAAGCCCAAAGCTTTTCAATAGGGGAAAAAAAGGAGAGAACCAGAGGGTCGAAGTCTTCTACCTACCCAGTTCATTAACTGCTCATCTCAAGACTTGCTGTCAGCTTTCCAGGCCTCAGAGCTCCTGCTGTCTCAAAGCCACAAGTGCTGTTGGCTCTTTTCTTCCCGTGACCCACTCATCGCTCTACTGCTTAATGTTTTAAACATACCAGGAAGAGCATACATGGTGCTAACATCGCAACTGTTGTTTGTGTGCAGGATCACTGCCTGGGTAAGACGTATCTATCCTTCTCCAGGGACAACAATCTGCTGCAAACCATCTTCAGTGAAAGTATCCTTTACATCTGATTCCTTTTCTCACCCTCCTCTAATTTCAAGGTGTCCTTTCATGCTGAACAGGTGGCAAGCATCATTTGTTACTTTGCTCGGTACATCACTTTTGTGTAGTAAAGTTCATTTACTTGAGTCCATATGTTTTCCTTCACTAAGTTGCTATGAGATATTTCTAGTGTCTTCCCAGAACACGGCTCAGCCGAGTGTCTGATGCTCCAGCTCAACATTTTAGTTTTGAAACTGTCTAGCAGTGTCCCTTTATAATTATGAGATTTATTTGGTGGCTGTCACCATGATAAATAGTGCTTTACAAGACTTAGTGTGGATACAAACCACATGAATATCTTCCTAGTTTTATCAGGGTTTTATTGACAAATGTTTTCCAGAGCTTGTTTCTGACCCTTGTCTCATAGTGAACAATGGTGCCTCCTTAAGCCAAAGTTTACCCTACATTAAGGTTTGTCTGTAGCTACAAATCTAAAATAGGCAGATAAAAAATAGAAATGAGCTAATTTGCCAGTGTTTCTGTATTTAAACTTTCCTCTCCTTTGAAGTAAATCCACAGGTATTTAATGATACTGGCTTCCAGAGAACACAAGTATTTCCCCAGATAATTATCCTTTGGAAACTTTTGCAGTAACTCTTTTTTAAAACAAAACAGGCAGAGTGGCAAGGCTAACGGGGGGGGAGGAGAGAGAGAAAGACAGACAGAAAGACAGAGGAAGGAAGGAAGGAAGGAAGGAAGGGAAAGAAAGAAAGAAAGAAAGAAAGAAAAGAAAGAAAGAAAGAGAGAGAAAGAGAGAAAGAGAGAGAAGGAAGGAAGGAAGGAAGGGAGGAAGGAAGGAAGGAAGGAAGGCAGGAAGGAAGGAAGGAAGGAAGGCAGGAAGGAAGGAAGGAAGGAAGGCAGGAAGGAAGGAAGGAAGGAAGGGAGGAAGGAAGGAAGGAAGGAAGGCAGGAAGGAAGGAAGGAAGGAAGGAAGGGAGGAAGGAAGGAAGGAAGGAAGGCAGGAAGGAAGGAAGGAAGGAAGGGAAAGAAAGAAAGAAAGAAAGAGAGAGAAAGAGAGAAAGAGACGAAAGGAAGGAAGGAAGGAAGGAAGGCAGGAAGGAAGGAAGGAAGGAAGGAAGGATGGAAGGAAGGAAGGAAGGAAGGGAAAGAAAGAAAGAAAGAAAGAGAAAGAAAGAAAGAAAGAAAAGAAAGAAAGAAAGAGAGAGAAAGAGAGAAAGAGACGAAAGGAAGGAAGGAAGGAAGGAAGGCAGGAAGGAAGGAAGGAAGGAAGGCAGGAAGGAAGGAAGGAAGGAAGGCAGGAAGGAAGGAAGGAAGGAAGGGAGGAAGGAAGGAAGGAAGGAAGGATGGAAGGAAGGAAGGAAGGAAGGCAGGAAGGAAGGAAGGAAGGAAGGATGGAAGGAAGGAAGGAAGGAAGGGAGGAAGGAAGGAAGGAAGGAAGGAAGGAAGGCAGGAAGGAAGGAAGGAAGGAAGGAAGGCAGGAAGGAAGGAAGGAAGGAAGGGAGGAAGGAAGGAAGGAAGGAAGGGAAAGAAAGAAAGAAAGAAAGAGAGAGAAAGAGAGAAAGAGAGAGAAGGAAGGAAGGAAGGAAGGCAGGAAGGAAGGAAGGAAGGAAGGGAGGAAGGAAGGAAGGAAGGAAGGAAGGAAGGAAGATCAAAAACGTTACCAGCCCGACAGCAAGGAACTAACAGAGTCATGCAGGAAGAGCCTTGAGGCTCTTTTTCCAAATAAATTAAATGGCTGGAGCCATAGTTGCTTTGTCTTTTTCTTGGGCATGGCTCATGTAAATCTGAAATGTTTGGGACATAATGGACATCTTGCACATATGCACTTCAATAGCATAATACATACGTAGCAGGGCAGATACTAACCGTAACTACGCTTGCTGCACGCTCACCAGAACAGGAGAAAAGTCCTGCCTTTACATAGTGCACACAGGAAGAATTTCTGGGCACTAGCAGCCCAGCTAGCTACATATAGATGCCTACATATTCAGTTCTAAAATATAATAACAATTGATATTATTATAATTTTTATAATCTATTATATTATTTTATAATAGTATTTATCTTAATAATTTATATTATATATTGGGTTTGCTTTCTGGGCCTAAGTCCAGAAATCCTGGAAATGTAGTCAGATTAAGCCACTACTAAGCCAGCTCGATTAAGAGGTTGACTTCCTCCATGTGCCTGTTGCCCCAGTAGTTACACCTGGTCTAAATGGATGGGAAAGGACTCTTCCCCACTGCTCCCTAAATGGGCAGGAGTCCTGTGACATGACTAATCAACCCCACTTCCTTCAATAAACAAGTCAAATCCTGCTACGTATGAAAAACAACCCCATACCTGGCAGAGGTTCTCTTCTCCCCTGCAGCTGGTGTCACAGCTGGTGGTGTCGCTGATTACGAGGATGAGATAAAAATATATCAGCTGCAGGAAGCGTATTGGCACCGGGTCAGCCTCAGAGCATGGCTGATGCTTTCGCGGTCAGGGAAGTTCCTCAGCCCTCTCTCCCAGAAGCAAAACAGTGACCAGCAGGCAGCTGAGACTGCCAGTCCCCAGTTGTCCCTCAAAAATGAACACCCATCCCTGGACTCTCCGGAAAGCGTGGTTAACTTTCTCCCTGCTGCAGGGAGAGGGTGAAGCATTTAGAGAAGGAAACCAGCAGGCACTCAGCACTGACCGCAAGCTTCTGCAGGGCTACTGTGGCTCAGCTGACTCACTCCCCGCCGGCAGCCTGTGCTCACGGCCGGGTGGAGAGCACAAATTGGCCGCTGACCCATTTGCAGAAGGGCCGGTGGGAACAGCAGGCACTCACCCCCGCTCTCAGGACAGTGCTTACTCCTCCCTTCAGTTCATAACTTACTTCGTTTCAGATTGACACTAACGCTGGGGCTTCCCTGTGCAAGAGCAAGTGATGGATTAAGCCAGGAGCACAGGCCCAGTTTCTGCTATGGTATTCAAAATAGTTCCCATGAACATGGAAGTAGGACTGCGCGCAGGGGATGCTCTCTGGTTTGAATGTGCAGTTAAGGAGTCTTCGAGGAGAGAAATCTGCTGTTCTAAATTGGTGCCGTTCTACTGAAATCAAAGAGGAATTGGTATTTTAATTCCAGTCATGCCTTCCATACCCTATGTTAACTATTAATATTTTCTGGCAAAAAGAGGTTCAGTGCCCTAATTTTGATCACACTGTCATTGCTCTTCCCTGGCACGGCTCCAGAAATGTATCTGTAATTTTTAACCCTATGTACATACTCATTACTTTTTTTGGATTTTAAGCAGTTTTAGAAAGGAAATACATTCTCCATCCACCTTTAAAAAGGGAGTTAGGAACTTGTTTGTGCTATCTGCCTGGACCAGTATCTAGATGGAATATGAGTCTTACATCCCTTGAAACAATGTCTTCTTTTGATATGGTTGCTGAATCTGGTTCTTTTCCTTGTTAAATTTGGCTGCCTTGATGGAATAATCCACTCTTCCACAGACAAAGATGACTAGAAAAGCTGGTTACATTTTTCAAGCAGTTCTCTTTTGGGATGATCAGGTTACAGCAAATGCATCGGCAATTACACAAATAAAAATGTATTTTAACTTCAAGGGCTTGGGATTTTTTAAGGTAGCAATTCTAAGAAATTGCAGAAAATGTGAAAATTATATATTAGTAGAGGCCCACTACGATGGTTAAGAGGCTGGATTGCATGACTTACAAGGAGAGGCTAAGGCAATTGAGTTTGAGAAAAGAAGGCCAAAATTTGGGATTGAATTGCTGTATTAACTACCTATTGGGTAGTTATAGAGAAGATGGAGGAACATTCTTCTTAGAGGTCAGCAGCCAAAGAGGCAAGAGACAAACTGCAAGAAGGAAATTCTGATCAGGAAAAAAATTCCTTGAGGGCAGCCAAACACCAGAACAAGTTGTCCAAAGAGCTTCCAGAAACGTCATCCTTGCAGATACTGAAAACTCAACTGGACAAGACCCTGAGCAACATGATCTAATGTTGAAGTTAGTCCTGTTTTAAGCAGGGGATTAGACCGGGTGACTTCCAGAAGCTCTTTCTAACCTGAGTTGTGCTTTGGTTCCATGAAAAAAATTGTAACTAGTTGCCAAATCAGACACAAGGTGACAGGTATACCACAACTTGCACAAGGAAAAAGAAACTAAATTAATTTTCATTATGTCAAGAAGTACTTCTGCCAATATAGGAATATAGCCTACAAATTTTGTATTTATTATGAAGTTATTTTATCTTCACTGGTTGTATCTGGGATGCCGTATGTGACAGCCTATGCCCGAGGCTCATGAGGTCCAGCAGCTTCCCCATGAAGCCGAGATCTTTGCCAAATTCTCGTTACCAAATATCAGAATAATTTCTCAGCTCTGTACCACACTGGTTATAGAAGATGCTCCTGAAGGATGTGTTTTTGTTTGTCTTTCATTCTGGAATGCATAGATCTCTATTTAATCAATCACAGAAGCTGCAAGGCTGGAAATTCACTGATCCGTTTCTGTTCAGACTTCCAGCGATATGTCTGGTGAGGTGAACGTTTTGCTTGCATACGCCCAGAAACGGTGACTGCCTCCACGGAAGAAATGTGGAGAATAATAGACACATTCTTCTTGATTAGCAGAGTAAAGGGTAACTCTGTAACACACCCTGCAGCTATGATAAAAGAGATATAATTGGGCATGAAATAATAGAACTCATATCTTTATCGACATGAAGAATTAAATACTATATGATCATTTCTCTCTCTCTGGGGCATGCTTCAGAAGCGGGGTTGGACCAAATATGCGGAATGATTCAGGTTTGAACTGACAAGTAATCACAAATTTAAGAGTTCAATATGTGAAGTAATTTCAAACCTACTCCAAAAAAGACAGGTTTGGGAGGGGTGGGGTTTTTTATGGGAAAATACTTATCTGTAGCCAAATCTGAGTTAAGCATTTTGTCCAACTCCATAGTTATAGTCAACTCAGAGAAACAGGCATGTCTGGATGTCAATTCACTTTATGCAAAGATATGTATTTAAGACTGTGATGCTTACAGCTGGTCAAATGAATGCCACCCAAAGGTTTTTGTTCCAGAATGTTGAAAATTAAATATTTACTTTGGAAATAAGGACTTCATTTTTACTTTTTTCTTAAAAGAAGGGGGTTATTTCTTTAAACAACTAAGTGTTTTGATAATAACTACAAAATTAAACAGTTAGCTCTATTTCAGGACAAAGAAAGAACCTCAAAGAATTATTTTGCAGTTTTTTGTTTTTCTCTACAAAATAGAAAAACTCTACATCACTGATTTCCATTCTACAGGTCCAGTACCACACATACTATGGTAGGGTTGAGTCAGTATTTACAAAGCACAATTAAAAAACCCTCTTAAGTAGCAAATATGGGTGTCAATAAGCTGAAGAATGTGATTTGTTAATTAGTAGTATTATTAATCTGTTGGCTTATTTAGCATTTCCTCCAAAAGCCTGTGGTTACAAATGTTTCATACATTTTAGGAAAGTGATCATCCTCTTGAAACAGAATATGCTACAGTTTGGTATTTTTATTCCCTGATTTATGATCCTATTTTAAATTTAAGAGTCATCCAGTCAGGGAAAAACAATACTTGAAAGTACAAACACGCAACAGGGATAAATGTGCTGAAATGCACTGTTTGAAGCTGTTTCAAAGAGCCGAAGGACTGAAAATTATTTGTGCAAGGTATTCCACAAAGAAAGTACATAAAAAGCAAAACTAAAAACATTAAAAAGCTCAATTCAGATTTTTTCTCTCTCCAAAAATAATGGTAAATCCATAATAAGCAGTTCAGCCAGCTCTAGACTCAACTGGGGTCTGATCCAGTCATTATTTTGGTACTTGAAATCAAAAGGGATTTGATGGGAATGTATGATAGATTATTTTCTGCAGATTTTTAATTGAGTGACTTCTCCCCTTAAAGGGTTCCTAATTTTTCACACATGTCTCCAAACATCCTCTGCCAACATTAAATTCTGCTCAGATGGATTTTCTGTTAGAGAAAAATTTGGCAGTTACAACTTTTTGGCTGTAATCCAGTAAATCCAGATGGGAGGAGCCAGCAAATTGAAATGTTTTATGTAGGTAGTATGTTACTTCTTCGTGCATCCAGATTTACACATTCTTGGAATAAATAAAGTAATGAACTTTCTTTTGGTTCCTTTTTGACTTTAAAAAAAAAAAAGCTGCAGTAGCACAGAACCTTCTTCCTAATCTTTGCAGTCCTCTGGTCTTCAGTCTACCAAGAAGCTACCTGGCTGTATTTACTATTGCCTACGCATCTCTCTCCCTTTGTCCATCTTACTGTATACAACCTGACCGAGGCATTTTTAGAAATGAAAAGTGATTTGGTCAGATGGCTTGAATTATCCATAGTCTTCTTAGGCAGGATCAGTCTTATTAAGTAGGTGAGTGCCTTAGGATATTACATCCTCTTTAGATATTCCCTCTTTTAATCTTCTGAAAAGGGATTTGAGAGAAAGCATTTGTTAGATTTACTTGAAAAACAGAAGTCTCAGACTTTGGGTGAATAAATTAGAGACACTCAGTTCAGAAAGAGAACTGGGATTTCCAAGTTTGTAGATGAATATTTAAGTATGCCAATAATGAGCAGTTGAAATAGTACAGTCAAGCAAAGCAAGGAAGCTTTAAAAGGCACCAAATAGTTACATCAGATTCCACGATTTTGAGTGATTATTTTGCCACAGATTTAAACAAAGTCCATCTTCTTATTCCAGTCTGCTGAAAAAAGTGACTAGAAGAATGGCTTGTACCATATCACTGATGTCTCCTTCATACAACAACGTCAGAGGGCAGACATAGGTTTATTGCTAGAAAGCTCCCATATATAAGTAAAACTAGTTCTGCTGCAGGGACAATTGCCTGTATGCTTGAGTTATTGAGGACATGTTCATTACAAAAATCTGCATAAGTTATTTCTTCTCTCAAGTTTGTTTTTTCCCTTACTTTTTTTATCTTTCCTGCAAGTTTGGGTATTTTGAGGTAATTATAGAGATTAACCAACATTCCCCATTATAAAGGCTCCACAGACATGACAGAACTGGAACTGGAACTTCTGTTTCACAGGAAATTCCAACATTTTGAAACATATCCAGGTTTGGAGGGGAAAAAAATAGAGAATTTGTAAAGTCTTGTAAAACAAAAATTTCCAAGAAAGTCACATCAATAGAAATGTATCATTCTGTTAAAATAAAAAAAAATCCATTTAGGTTTTTGTTCGTTTGTTTGTTTGTTTTAAAGAATAAGAGCTCTTCTGAAAAAGGAGTAATAAATAAGAAATATACCATTCCAAAACCTTTGCAGTGAGCCTTAATCAAATTTCCTTTTACTAGGTATGACCATTTCCAATATGAAATATCCACCTTGACATATTCCCACTGATGAATCAGCATTTTCAAAATGGAAAACAGTAATTTAGAAAATGTTTGCCCAGCACTAGGAATAGATTGGGGAGCTGCTTCAGAGTATTCCTTGGTTACTATTTGCTACTAAATTTTACTAAAAAATACCATATATGTTACAGAAGTGTTCTGCACATCTTATACTTCACATACTTGGCATGTAAGCTAGCAGCAGTCACCCGAGGGTCACCTGTCTCTATGGGACTGGAAAGAAGTCTGCCCTGGAATCACCTCCTGGGCTCCAACCAGAACATCTTCACCTGAGATGCTGTTAGCGGCAGGCGGCTCCTTCCCCACTTTGTGCTTTTTTGTGCCACCTTGGCAGCATAAAAAGGCCATATGTCCTGGTTTCGGCAGGGATAGAGCTAATTTCCTTCCTAGTAGCTGGTACAGTGCTGTGTTTTGGATTTAGGATGAGAACAATGTTGATAATGCACCGATGTTTTAGTTGTTGCTAGGCAGTGCTTACACTAGCCAAGGGCTTTTTAGTTTCCCATGCTCTACCGACTGAGAAGGCTGGAGGG
>NW_008824941.1:423655-434587 GCF_000699105.1 Pygoscelis adeliae
GGGGAGTGAGCGAGCGGCTGCGTGGTGCTCAGTTGCTGACTGAGGTTAAACCATGACACCATACAATAGCAGAAAATAGAACTTCAAGTCTCCACCAACTTTCACAACTGCTCATTTTCACTCAAGTTCAAATGTTAACAAAGGAGCAGGAGATACGACAACAGTGGATGTCTGAAGAACAAACTTACATGGTCATTGTCCCCATCAATGAGATATTTATCTGCACATTTTCTCTCGCCTTTGGCATCACTTCCACTGGGAAAAAATAACTTGGTAACCCTGCAGAAGTACTCTCATTATAACAGTTCAGTCTCTCCTAGGTTATCTGAACTTTCCCCCTTCATGATTCTGTATTTGATGATCCGCACACATGCAGCACCATGAACCCCACCCATTCATATATGCCAGCACTGTTGAGAAGTAGTATTATTCAGAGTTTTCCTCACTGCTTCTAGCATAAAATATAGCATTTTATGGCTCTTTCATGGCTCAGTTGTGAAGTAATGAAATATAATTATACTCACATCAGATTGGGGAGGGTTATTTGCTTTAGTGAGAATGACTAAAGAATATAACTCCCTAAGAATATAGGGAGTTGGACCTGGGTGTAAAGACAGTTGATAATTAAGCTTAGTAGAAAACCAGAGAAGCACAGGAAGAAGATCCAACCCTAATGTAAGAGGATGCAGTTTCCAATGAAGTGAGCTAAGCCTGCTCAAGTCTGGCCAAACCTGCAAACCTACAAGCAATCCCACCCAAATGTGTTCATTATATAGACCTGTGCAGCACATTTAACGTTCCTTGACTTGTGATGTCTTTGTGGCAGGTATTGGCTTTTTTTATTGGTTTTGGACAGGCTTCGAGATCACGGATTTACAGATTATTTGAACACACTGAGATATTTTAGTTGGCTAAAATGTAAATATTTTGCATTTAATGAAAGATAGCTTTAAAGCCTGATTTTTCCATTGCCTTGTACCTTGCGTAGCCATTAGTTCACAGTACGAGAAAGGTCTCAAAGTGCAGTTTGGCAGTTCGCTGCTCATGACCTTCCCATGATATTAAGCCCACTCAGCTTTTAAAAACCTTTAGCTGTGTGACTGGTTCTGCTCTGGCTCTTCCCTACTGTCACAGCAACATGATGGGGTTCAGAGTTAATGCAACCAGCCTCCAAGGATTTTCCCAAGCATAGGTGCTTCCTTGCTCATCTCCAGCTTCAGTACCCAGACTTGGGAGTGTATCAATGAAGAGATACTTGTTGCCAGATCCTGCTGTATTCCAGCTTTTTTTCCCCAGCTATTATAGCACTTGGTAGGACCTCAAACAGCTGAAGAAAATGAGAAGAAAAACCAGAGCTTAAAGTACCAACATCTTTTGCCACAAACCTCTATCAATCACAGCTTGTGAGCTGTGAGCTCACTCCTCAGCATAAATCTAGCAAATCATTTCAGCATATGCTTAACTTAAAATCTTCAGGTATAACTATTTTATTCATTACTACTGTATTCTTTAAGAGTTCTCAAGTACTTCACTGATATGTTCAACTGGGGCCTAAATAAGTAAATAAATAAAATACAAGGCAGAAAAGAATTTGTCCTTGATTTGAGGTGCTTTCACTCACTGTTGGTTTGGAGAATGTGTTTTATCACTAAATAATTTCTGATCTTTGCAAAATGATCATTGTTATGGAAATTACTCCTTGACACAGCATCAGAGCTGGGATTACTATGTTTTCAGGTTTTGCTGTTCCTTACCACCAGACACAAATCTTTGGCAACAATATCTTCAGGGCTGGGGGAAACGTGTGTGTGAAATTGTGTCAGCATTGCAAATGAACTTACAAGCATGTCTTTTAAGACATTTTTTGTACCTTCTGCCTTACTGCCTACAATATAGTGGCAATATTCTGGATTGCTTTGGAAATGTGTGCAGTGGTTCTCACACAAATTGTATATATTCAGAGACTGAGTTTTCCGCTGAGTGACACCCTAACCTCCATTTTTGTGGTTGTGAGTTGTAGCTGATGGCCCACACTGTGTTTTCTATCTAATCTTGCTATCTGAGTCACGTTGTAGACAACCAGTGAATATATAAGAGCATTAGCAAATCAGTTTATACTAAAGACAGTGTTTCCATTACACAACACTTTGACACTGATCATGTTTTTCATATGAAAGATCACAATATGATCATGCAACAAAGAATAACTGCTAGGTCACCAAACTACTCGGTGTATTACTTGGTAGTAAACAAGAACTTGTTTCATAAAATCTGTCTTTCTATTAAATCCCTGCCTTGAAAATTTTATTTAGACCTAAAAGGTTGGGGGGGGGGTTCATTAGGAGACAAAACATCTCTGTTTAGTCTTTTTGTTCCTTCATTAATTCAGTTTGCTGAAAAAGCTCTGAGTTGTACAGAGTGTTACTTGTTTAAATTAGGGCTTTCCTATTCAAATAACCTATTCTATTTCTCTGAAAAGTTGCTCTAGGCAAGCCAAAAAATGGGATCTTTATTTCACACAGATGAGATGTGAACACACTGGCTTGGAGGAGGATGGGTTCCCTGTAGCTCTTCTGACTACAAACATGGCAAGTGAGACTGCAAATATTTTCATTCTTGTGGACAGAAGTCACTCTAAGCTCCGGTTTTGCCTTCTACAGTCTTATATCCTTTGATGTGGATTGCCTATAAGAAGTGTCTCCACTTCATTGTTTTCTGGGGGTTTTTTTCCTAGCCTCTCTCATATCTGTTGCTAACACATTAGTGTAAGAGGGAAAATAAATAATGACTAAGCTATTAAACTGCAGGATCCTAGTGAAAGACTGCAAGAAACTCAGACTTTTCCTGGGAGTACTAACATGATTTATACTGTATGTTTGTATGACATTGGCAGCTATAAGACTTGGGAGGGATTATTTTAAAAAGGTTGTGCTTTTCACATATCTTTAAGTATTTGCAATTGTGGGTCTTCATGGGAAGTCTGTGTTTAAGCACAAGAGTGCTCCAGACAAATTATTATTGCTAGTGGATCATTCAGGACCACCCACTTCCATTTCCTAGCTTCAACCGCAATAACTCCAGCTCCAGCTCAAGAGACCAAGACACAGTTTCGTGCAGAGAATATTACTGGATCTTTGAGTAGTGGACAGAGCTAGCCCATGAAGACAACGGGCCATGGATTTCTGATTCAGTGAGCTGCAGTGGAAAAAAAAAGAAAATTTAGAAGCTTTCACGGTTACGTTTTTTCCAAGGTGTTTTGTTTCATGCTTAAATTTATTTAACAGTTTTGCAGCTCTCTTAAAAATTAAGCCAAATATAAAATTGACATGCCACTTCCAAATCCAAAGTCAAAACATTCCACTTAAAAATATCAGAATTAAACATTTATGTTTCTGATTCTTCCCCTCCTATTTTTCCAGCGGAAACAATTAAAAAAAATTAGATTGGTGTTCCCAAACACTCTTGTCCCCTTGAATGCAACTTGTTTAATGACTTGACTATGTAAAATAAAATCCTTGCTACTCCAAGGTAGTGCAAAGCAATCCTGTCTCTAAAATCAAGAAGTTCTGCAGCAAAAGGACTCCCAGTGGGCAGACTGCTCTCATCCTACCCCATACAAGCAACCAAATGTTGCACACACTGAAGTAGCTAAAGCTCTGATTGTAGATGTTTGCAAGTAAACACCTTGCTTTCATACAAGGCTTTCATAAAGGCTAATGTATGTTAAGACTTTGTGAGTGAACTGCTGAAAGTACTTGCATTTTTATTTACATCATTGTTTATAACTTGAATACTCCCTCGCAGTGTTGGAAACACAAGCACACCCATGCAGAACACCACCTCTGTGGAAACAGAAGTTGGAAGGACATATGGACAAAACAATAAACTGCTAAGCTCAATTACACAAGTGCAATGACTTAAAACAAGGCCTGGAACCTGCAGGGTTTTCCATGTGGGAAGAGCCCTGCATGTGAATGGATTGACACTGATTTTGCTCCATCTCTTTTTTACGTGTCATTCCAGAAAGCAACAACAGACTACAAACTCATGCCACAGTTACATAGCCCGCTGAGGCCTGGAAGGCTGAGGAATTCCTTTTATGTCCCTTGCATATACCTGTATTTCAAAGCCGTTAACATTATAGATGATAGTTTTTATTGTGCCACAGTCACAGCACAGGTAAATGACTGTCTCACTGACTGCACAGAAGATGTGTACCTTTCTGCACTTGAGTGCAGTCCAGTATTGTCAAGGGAAGGCAGTACTTCTGGATTATCAACATTGAATTCCTTTTAGACACTACGGACTGTGCATATTTGATGCCAGTAACTCAAAATTCTTATGAACAGCAAACTGGGGTTGCTAATGGTGATATTTCTTGTCGTTATGGAATGATTATTTTTGTTCCTCTTGCATGTTAACTGTTTCAGATTTTAATATCTGCCATGAGACTGTTAGATGGTACTGGAAGCCAAAGTTGAGGAATGGAGTTCAAAATCCCACGTATTATTCTAGAAGCACTATTTATTTTAATAAGTATGAGCTCCATGTGAGGACTGTTACACCAAATAACATGAAAAAAAACTCTGTGGCAGACAGGCCTGCTGCCTTTGCTGAAATCCATATGGCAGTGCCAGCTACTTTCTGAAGGCAGTTTGCTGAGGCTTTCAACCTTTTCTTGATGTTCTTCAGATTCTGTTGGTAGCTGAAAGCTTCATTCAGCGTGACCCTATGCTCCAACATTCCACCAAGTTCAGTGGTTTGGATGCAACCTCAGCTGACCAACTACAACAGAATCTTGCTGCATTTTATGCACTGATCCCAAACAAAAATAAGTTTTTTCCAGGTAACAGTGTCTCATCATTGAGAGACATGCAAACAAGTAAATACAAAGTCAGTTGATTTGCACCCAATACCAAGTAGAAATCTATGAGCATGTGCAGAATCAAAAATAACTGTAAGCCCAGCATGTCAAAGTATCAGATGTACAGTGCATAAATTATATAGTTAATCTGACGTTGCACAGTAAGTGGGTTTACTATGGGTTGTGCAGTTCATCTGGGCAACATATGCTCAGAGGTCTAATACTGTGGAAGTACTGCATACTTTGTGGAGCTGATCTGCAATGCACAGTGAATGTGTCTAGGATTTCCAGATATCCAGCAGCCCAGGCAGAGCTGCTATTCTGGTAAGGCTGTTCCAGACAATTGTCAGCATTCTCAAATTCTGCCCCAACAGAATTACCAGGAACAAAAAAAGGACATGTCTGGTGAAAGCCAGATGTATGTAGGTAAGAAAAATACAAAAAAAAAATCCATTCCTATAGATTACAATTTTATTATCGATGTTACACCAGCGCCTCAGACTGCTAAGTCATCTCCTCAAGACCTATGAGACATATATTTACAGACAAAAGTATCAAAGCATACAGAAATAACACAATAACCTAAAGCGTTAAATAAATGTCAAATAAAGAAGTTAAATAAAGTTAAATAAAAAGCCAAATTGAAAAACCCAAAACTTAAATAACATAGAACTCCAGTTCTACGTACAGTTTCTAAGCAGAAGTACCTGATACCATTGTCAGATCAGGGAGAATGGGCTGAATAACCTAGGCTAAACCACTTCAATATGTGTGATTCCCATGCACTTAACCTGAAGAAGTGTACGTTCACTGGATATGAGAACTGAATTTGTTCTGCATACAGCTGCGACCATTCCTTTTTCAATATTCTTTCTCCTTCAGAACTGGAGTTACTCACTCCAGTTGTGAGTAGGAAGTTCCTGAGGAGTTAGGTGAGCATGGTAAAGCAGGTAACTTGAAGACGACACGTTCTGGGCCGATAACCCCACACATTCACCCGGGATTCCTTTTCCTTCAGACACTGTCTAGTGTTACTGTGCTCGGTATTGATTGCCAGGGCACTCAACATTTGGTTGCCGTTGTTTGATAAAAGCAGCTAAATTGAATGCTTCCCCTGAGGAAATCCATTTACATATATGGACTCCTTTGTACCTGTGCATACGTAGGTGATATATTCTGAACCCTACATAAGGAAAACTCACAATATGCTGTTTAGGTGTAGCATAAATGTAACTACCTGTTATTGCTTTGCTAAACATTCACTCATAACTTGCAATTGAATTCCATCACCTGAAACAAAATACTTGAGATAACTGTAAACTAAATGTCAGCCCTCTTTCTTGTCAGAGAAGACGCCTTTTCCATTCTGCAGAATTAATCAACTTATCTGACTTGAAAAATATTTTTTTCTGGAAAAGTCCCAGAGAGTTGGATTTTTAAAGCAGTCTTAAAGAAATTCAATAGAAAATAATATGGAGTGATTCAAATGGAAAGGATTGAACAGTGGAATATAAATCTTGATATAAGGCTGCAGATGTTTTAATGCCAATATTCATCCATGTTATACCAATGATATGAACAAGCAGAATCAGAGACCTGCAGTAAAGTACAAAAAGCATATTTCTATACTGTGCATGAAATTGAAAACAAATAATATGCTACAGCATAGTTTCTTCAAACATCTTTTTCCAAAGCCAACGGCTTCATGGTAATTTAATTTAGGTGATGAGCATGTTCGGTAAATGCCATGCAGGCCACAAACTGTCTACTACACCAAAAGAAACTGCTGTCCCAACTTATCCCAGCTTCCTTTGCACCCCCCATTTTCATTTTTTCCAGTGCAGTAATTGCAATAGCACTGACATGAGTCAGGACTTACTCCAAAATTCTCCATAGCTCCTTTTAGAAAATACATAAGGGTATATACTGAAAGTATCTCCTGACAAGCAGGAGATCTTTTGGGGATTATGTTGCCGTTCCCTCTCCCCACCTGCCCTTTCTCTTCCCTTTATTTTTTGTTGCTTATGAGACGGATGGTTATTATCAGTTTATTATTACTGTTTTTCCACAGACTTTCTCAAATGTCAAGTGAATCTGATCTGGACTTCAGGCCCATAATTACGCTGGACCGACTCCAGGAACTCGTAAATAAATCGGTGGTGGCTGCAATGGCTGCCAGAGCTCTGTCATTCTGCTCTTCTGAGGGTGGACAGAGGCTTTGGCTCTTTTCTAAAATTCTACACTTGCCCCAGAGTTTTTCACACCTTCTTTTAAAAGACCCTAGGCTTCCTCACTCTGGTTTGGCATAGTCTTACACAGGAAGAGAAAGCTACTAGCCTGCCACATTGTTGAATACATTCATTTAGAAAAGCAGCTGAAAAGTAGATTGCTACTTTTTTTCTGTTTTCTCCATATGTGGAAACCTTGCGCGAACAGACATATTTCTGTCTCTCTGCTCTGGCCTCTTTGTTGACATGAATAGTTTACACTGGGCCCTACAGTGAGGCACATCTTTGTCATAGCGTATCGACTGTGCTGAGCTGCAGAGGCTAGTTCCAAAGCTTGGCAAGAAAGTCCGTTAAGTGTAGAGATGTCTGGATTCAAGATCATGGATTCAAAAGGAGTGGGCACAACATTCATTCACAGACCTGGCTTACCGAAGTCTGAGAAGTTTGCTAGTAAGTTTAAATGTTACTTTCAAGCCTGTTTCTAATCATATCAATGCATATACAGCACAGCATCTGGTCACAGAATGGAATCTCCACCCAGTGCGGGCTCGAACTTAAAACGATGCTACAGATGTTTATCTTCTGATACCCTCAACGCTTTTTTTCCTAAAGAACTTCAAATAAACTACTCAAGCACATCATGAGAGCTGATTCAGGATATGTAACCATTCAGAAACTGGTTCCTTTCCTTCAGCCACATCTGAAGTTAGAACTAGTCCCCACGTCAGCCATCGAATGATGCAGATGGCAGTGCAGATCACAACTTGCACAACTTTATCTACAGTGGGTTTGTACCAGAAGCTAAAATAATTCCTGAAATCAGAGCTAATCCTGAGTGCAGACAAGGCCTCAGACTGCCAACTAGTTCCAAATGTTTTTAAGATGTGAATACTTGTATGCTGCCAATGAGACTCAGATGACCAATTCTTTTCACGCGGGTCACTCAAAGGCAAGCAAACAGCAACAGTATTTCATCAGTGCTAACCTGGTTCATATTCATACCAGTCACATGAAGGTGAAAGTTGCTGGACTCCTTTATAATAGGTTGAGTCATTGTGTCTTCTGCAGAGTACTTTTCAAAACAAAACAAGACACTTGTTTGGAGTAAAAAACACTGAATTCTTTGCAAAAGAATGTCATTTCTTTCCTATATCCTCCCCCAGGGAGCCCTATTGTTTAAATAAGTACTTGCTTGTGCCCCAAAGTACAGAATTTTTTGACTCCCATCATAAATCAAACATGCTTGTGTCTAACACATCAAAAAAGTGGGGGAAATCATCTTTTTAACTGATATGGATTAAGATGGTTGGTCTGACCCAAATTATACTTCTTAATTCTTAATTCTTTCCTGGTTCTTCTGGGAACAAAAGATTCAACATCATTGTGCCTCCCTCTCCTCCCTTGGAATTCAAATCAATCTTTTACTCCTTTTTAAATGTAAATTTGAAATAATCATGTATCTGGATCATGGATTAAGTTTGCAGGAGAAAAATTTCTGGCAGAAGGTGGCAGAGACTGTGCCTAAAGCTAAATCCAGACAAATCAGTTCTGAACTAGGGTGAAAACAGAGTTCTTGTTAAATGGGTTGCAGGTTTTCTCTTGTAAAAGTTCCATCAAGAAACCATTCTGATATTTGAAAACAAATAACGACAGCATCATGTCAACCACAACAAAAGCAAATTTAAGATTTCAATTACTTTTTTCTCCCTTCCACTCAGACAATTCTCTCAGGCCTGTGTTACAGGGCATTTTTTGCAGGATCAGAATTCCATCTCTAAACCTTGACAATTCTAGTGAGAAGGTGCTGCCTCTTTTTTTCCTTAAGGAAAGGGAAGGCCTTAGATAGTTTCAAATAGGGGTGTTGGACAACAGGACAAATTGTGTTGAAGGCAGCAGAATAAACCGTATTTTCAAGGTGACTTTTTAATCCAAGATTTTTAACTTTGCTATGGTTTATGTTTGACCTCCTTTCCATGCTAGCTTTCCTCCTTCTCTCCCTCAGTCAGACTGGAAGGACACATCTATGCTTTCTATCTGATGTGGGTTTCATGTATCTGCACAAAGTAATTCGTAACCACCAGGCAAAAGGCATGTGCCCACACCACCTCATTATCCTGCAATTAAGAAACTTCTGCCTGCCACAAAGCTATAAAGCTCAGCAATGTTTCAAGCTAAACCCTCAATATTCAGTTCTGAACTCATCTAGAGCACAAAGCTGCTGTAGCGCTGCAAACAAAGATACTTTGTAGCGTGCCTGGTGAAATGCTTGTTGGGTGTGGATTTGAAGTTTTTTAGCTTTGCCTCATTTTAGCATGTTTCCACACCTTAAGATTTTCCCCTGTTTCTCTGCACAGACTTCATGCAGATATGGAGAAGATAGTTCTGCTCTTGCATGTGCAACTGAATGGAACAGAAGCATCTACTCTCCTCAGTTCCATGTGTTCTCTACCTAAGTTCTCAGGTTTAACATATTCTTCAAATGATTCCCCCTTTGGTAATTCTTTCTGTGGTATGTGCTGTAGTCATGTTTCAGGTTGCTTTGTAAGATCTGATCAAGTGAAGCAGGGCTTGAATTCTCCATGTAATTTGCGTAGAAAAAAGTTTGTCTAAAGTAGAAGATTAAAGTGAGAGGAAGATAAAAGAAAGGACAATTCTACCTTCTGAGCTGTTTAGTGTCAGAAAATTTGAATGCTCTGTTTCCCTTTTACTGTGTGGACAAATACCTTTGCTGCACCACTGAGGTGAGGTCTACAACATCATAATCATATTTCTTCCATCTTCCTAACGATGCCTCGATTTTAAACAAGCACATCTGAGGAGAAAAAAAAAAAGCTTCTCCCTTTAAATAAAAAGTGGTGATGACTTTCTGCTTCCCTCAGCTTCTACCCCATGTGGTCCCAATAGTAGGGAGAAAGCAGGAAATTCATTGAATTGTTCCTCTAGACCGCCTTCTCCCCAAGGGTTTCCCAGGCCCCGCTCCAGCCCAGCAGGAGCGAACTCTGCAATTTGGTCGAGATAGCCTGGAAAGGTTGTGCGAGTTAATAAAGAGAACAAAGTTCCTATGTCTCTGAATGTACACTACACAGAAACACTGTCCAGAAATGCTGCTAATGCAGGAGCCATCCATATACTTAGGCCAACGCATAAGCAATGCTGTCGAGCCCTGCCTCGCTTCCTTGCTGCACTGGAGCTCTCTCATTGGGCCTGGTCCCCTTTAAATAAATAATTACATAGTCTTTGGGCCGGCCATGACGAAAGGGACCCAAAAAACTCCCTCCACACATCAACACGCTGGCCGGAGAGGCCGGCACGGTTTGATGAGGTGGAAGGCACAGGTTCAGGTCCCCTCACAGCTGTGTGATAGAGGGCTCCCGAGCCAGCGGCACGACGCCTTCCTCACGCTCCCCAGCTGGCAGGGCTGGAAGTCTGAAGCCAGCCTGCCACTGACTTGACCTCCAAGGTATGGATGTGCGGGGACACTGTGCCTTGCTACCCGCCACCCAACGGCGTTCACCTGCGGCATCCCCCACTCCCCGTGGGGCTCACTCGGGGAGAGGCGCCCCGAGGCCGGCGTGGATGGCGTCTGAGGCAGGGCCCAACACTTCTCTCAGGCCTCCGCCGAGCTCTGGCCCGGCACGGCTGCTCCATGCAGACGATGGAGCTGGTACCGCCGCGTTATCTCAAGTCTCCACTTAAGGGCTGCACCCCGGCGCCGGTGGCCGTTACCTTTTCCAGGGGCTTTCGGCAGGTGGTTCCGCCCGGGCGAAACGTGCCTCCCATATAGCTGCCAGGGCGGGTCACCCGCGCTGGCCCGGCTCCTGGCCGCGCCGCCACGCCTCG
>NW_008824941.1:436404-466052 GCF_000699105.1 Pygoscelis adeliae
GGCAGAGGGTGCTCTCCCGTTGCCGCGGTCAGCGCAAGGGCTGCTTTGCAGCGGGGCTGAGAAATTTTTGAAGGAGCTTTGTCTCTTCTTTCAGCCGGGAAAAAAGGCATCGGCAACAGCGTGCACGTGTGGTGTAAAGAAAGATAGACTTTACGATGCTGGTTGGTTACAGCACAGTGGGGTACTGGGAAAGGCTGGCAAAATCAACCGGGTACTTGTTTACTGATGCACGGAACCTCTTTGGCCCGCAGCCCAAAAGCTCTGTTGGAGAGGTTGAGTACTTACCTTCTCTGGCTTAAATGGGTCAGCAGTGGGATTGCAGCTTGCCCCGACTTGTTGTCTGAACTCCAGAAAACAATGATATGTTTAGGAAGGGGGGGAAACAATGAAGTATTGTGATTAATAGGAAAAAAATGAGTAGGGTATGCTGATAGGAGTGCAGTGCTTGCAGGGCTTTACATAGAGCATGGACACCCAATGCTGCAGAGTTGACTACTTAATGACACCTTTGGATCCATTTTACTAATAATGCTTCTTAAAGTCTGCATGTGATCATGGATTGTGACTCTCTTGAGAGAGACTTAAGTGGTCTTGCAAAGACTGAGTGTACTCAAGTTTGTTACTTGGCAGGGGGCAGCAGCGTGAGGCCTGGGAAGCAAATAGGAAGTGAAAATTATTCATTTAGTTTTGATATTGTTCTGGCTCTTTGGCAGTTGCTAGTGTCATCATAGACTGATCTTAGCTCAGATAGCATCTCATGTGCTGAAAAATAGTACTCTTATCCTGGTAGATGCGTAGTTCTTCTGGGTGTGCAAACAGTCCCTCTGATAGCTTATGGAAAATGTTCTGAACTAGTCTGGTTATTTTTATCATGGCAAGTGTGTTTCTTTAAGAGTAAACCAAACTATATCATACTGAAAAATGTTCTCAGTCTCTAATTATCTTAATCTCTTGTGTTCAAAATGAAAACAAAAGCCACTTGAAAATGGAAACCTCTCTTGACTGATTTACGTGGCTAATGAGGTGTCTGACAACAGAACTGAGTGTGGTGTTACTACGTTGAGGTGTCATTACCTCTGACCTGAAAGTGCAGTTCAAGATGAGGATGTGCTGTCCTCTGGCTCTGTGTGCTGCCCTGTGTAACCAACAGTGGTAGAGGTCCAGCCTGTGTTTTCAGAGAAACAGTCCTGATTTCTTGATGGTCTGCGTCAAGCCTCCATGAGGCAGAGGTGCCTGTTGTGGAGACAAGAGGAAGGAATAGTGGTAATGTGCTCAGCTCTTGAAACACAGGCCTGACAGCAGTTCCAGAGAAATTCTTCCCTGGTGGGATGTTCAGAGGCTTGATATCTCATCCTGTATTCCTGTGCCTCTTGAAGCCTCAAGAAAAGGGTGTTGGCCTGCTCCTTAAATGTATCTGGCTGTAGGTAACAGCATGGTGAGATGCACTAGAGTAGTTTGCTCTTTTTCAGTTCTGCTTTGCTTACCTGTCTGAAGACTTTGTTGGATGTTATTGTATTAAGTGAGACGCATTCAAAATTTTTCTTTGCTATCCTGATGGGAAATATGCTTCAGCTTTCACTTTAAAGGAGTTGAGTGTTAATTATAAGACTTAAAAGAGCGGTATCCTAGCGTGGATGTGCGTGCCTGTAAGTTTATCTGGCCATGATATCATTATTAACTTCTCTGATACAGGCAGGACCAAAGTGTCTGTCCTGTGTAGAAACTTCTGAAATCACCACAGGAAAATCATGGGCTTTTCAGCAGTAAAGTTCTGAACAAAATTCCTGTCTTCAGGTGAGTGTTAGCTCCTGCTAGGTGCAGCCTGACTGTATGCCCCTGGGGGAATCATTTCACACTCTTTGTTACCCTAGAAAATTTATAGTTCCCAACTGCACTGCCCAGTTCTGTGTGGATGCAAACCATGCTGACTCATATGCTGAACTGTTGCAGCCTTGCTCCATGTAAACACAAGCACACTTCTAAAATATTTAATTTGTAATGTCCTCTGCAGAGAGCTATCCCACAGCTCCTGGCATAATTCCCAGAAGCAGCAGATTCTGGGGTACTGGGAGTTTCGAAGGCCATTGGTGCCCGGCGGGATAACCGTCTGAACTAGTTTAGTGTAGTTTGTCCTGGCACTGGGACAGTTCAAACTGAACAGGTATTTAATCTTGCTTAAAGCAAGTCTGCTTTGAACAATACTTGGTATGTGTATAAACGATTTAGAGCCTGTTGGGACATGGCTGTCGGGAGATCTACATGGTAGGGAAATCTTTGTTATGGCAAGTAAACTTCAGTGTAGATGTACCTCCTAACAATTTAAAAAAAAAAAACTTATCTGTGTGCAGTTATAGTAAAATCAGGAATAAGCTATTAAAAGATTTGTTTTCTTAGTTCCTCTGTGGCAAATAACAGCAGTAATTGTTTTGTGAAAGAGCTGAGTTTATATCCATATGTAAAATGCTTGTTAAAAAGAACTTTTTCTCAGAAAGACGGAAACACCCTCCCATTCATGCACACAAATACCCTGATAGGTCTTTTAATTGAAAATAAACCACAATGTATGATTTGACTACAAAGAAGGGAAGTGGAATCAAAGAATGATTTCCAAGTACACTTATTTTGTCTGTATCTGGTAAGTAGAACATTGGAATTTTAAGATAAATACTATTTCCTTTAAAGCAGTAATTAGTTTAGTGGAGACTAATTGATGAGGAACTAGAGTGCCTTGTTTTTTTGTGGTTTTCTTTTATTTGGTTTTGGGTTTGTTTTTTGTTTAATTTATTATTGTGATCTGGGTTGAAAGAGTAATCCATTATGGTAAATATGGAGAGTAATCTGGGAGAGGTTCAGTGCAGCTTACGGGTGGTCCAGATCATTCACATCTCACTTGCTCATGTAGGTTGACTGTCAGTGCATTACCTGTAATTGTGAAAAATCATCTGTTTGCTGAACTGTGCTAAGCTTTGCTGATGTCTTAACTCATTCTAACATCTTGCACTTGTTTCAATCTTCCATTCTTACTTTTTTTATTTTGAGAACAACGCTTTAGAGACACTAGAGTAGTGGGATGTGCACAAAGCCCAGAACTGGTTCAAAACTCTGGAGAAAAAGCTCCTGGTGCAGATGGGGCTCTAGAGCTCATACTGAAGTCCCTTGGGGATACAAGCCATTGCTCGCTCTGCCACAACATGGCAGCACTTGCAGCTGCTCCTAGCAAGTGCAGCGTCAGTGCAACTGGAAGAGCAAATCTGTGGTCTTACCTTTACAGATGGTAGGATTTGAAGGTAGCATGTCTGTTACTGCTTTGTCTGCAGGAAGGGCACTTAGTGTAATAGTATTTTGGTACCAGAAGCATCTTTTCTGCAAGTGCGATTCAAGGCTCTACTTATTTTCCTTCTTTATTCAGTACATATATTCCATTTATATGGGGAATTGCATAGAAATATGGCTTAATTCGCATATGGATTTAACTAGAAAGTCTTTATCAGAAGTCTGAAATTGAAGTGTACAGATGTGGCATTTTGTTGCTTAGGTGTGTTGAGAGATGTGCTTACCATTGACAGAGTCCCATTAATTACAAGACAGAATCTTACAACCCATATTTCAAAATCCTCCTTTCTACAATGGCTATTAGTGGTATTTTTCTTTGTAAAAGCGAAGGACGTTAAAAATTGTGCCTGCATCTGTTATTGTTGCTATGACAGCTGTATTTGTCCAGTTTTAACTATCGTATTCTGAATAGCTCTCAACTGGGATTGTAACATTAATGGCTATGTGCAGAGGAAGTAGAGAGGGTATCTTTCAATGCTATCTCCTTCTCTCAGTCAAAAAATGTTTCTTTTGAGTTATACTATTGTTAATCAAGATGCAGTGGCTTGAAACATTCCATTACTAACTGTTTTGGCGTCTAGCATAATTAGGAGTGGTACAGTTATGGTATAAAGTAGTAGCCAGTTTGTTAGCACTATTTAATCATGGTTTGTCTTGAGCAAGACAGATGGTACCACTGATACTGTGCTTCTGAGACTTGAAAACTGGGAAGATCGCTTGAAATAAGGTGATGCAATTTTAGTGCAAGGTCAAGTACAAAATTGTGTTGTCTTCAGATGGCAATTGTGAAACAAGCAAGTGCTCCTTGCAACATGCTATCAGCCATTGCATAAGCGGCAGCAAAAAAGGACTATCCCTCTGTCTAGGTGTAAGCAGTGGGATGTATTGTCTTCAGGTGCTGACTTACTTTTACACCAATGTGCAACACTAGTGTAAAAAAGCTGTAAAATAGCCCATGCTTGTTTAAACCCTCCTTTCTAGCACACTGAACATCTTTCTCTAAAGTGGATAGCTAACTTCTGTGTAGTCAGTGTCTATGTTAAGAGTTTGTAATGGCTGTCTTCCTGATGCTAGCTGGAAAATACTGTCGCAAGAGAAGTTTTTTTTATATGTCAGATGGCAACCTGTTGGTCTGAATAACGCATTGTTGGAAACTGTTGGTGGTAAAGCAGCAGCAGTTTGGAAAGTGCTATGGCCCTAATCCAGACCTGTTTTGAAGGGTAACTTCTAATACAGAATCTTGTACAGTTTAGTCCAGTTGGAAGGCCAGCTGTCTATTTTGGAAATCAGACTGCTGCCTTTTAAGATGAAAGCCATATTTTTGCGAATATGAACTCTTTTGTATCTGCTCGCTGTGCCTGTCTGAGGGAAGGAGCAGCTGTAGTGCATTCGCCAGACCTGCATTTGGCTGTTGCTGCCATTGTGTTGTGTGTAAACACGTACCATTATTTTGGATCACATAGCAGCCTGTTCAAAAGGGTCTCGCATTCCCCAGCTGTTCCGCAACTTTTCCATCCCTGAGCTTGCCAGCTGCTTAATACAGGCAACTGTAGCTGCATTTGTTTCTCTGGTGTTAAGTATTAGTGGAGATAAAACTGACTTCTTGTTAAATGCTAGGTGCTGCAAGCTCCTCTTCTGCTTCTAATGGACTTAAAACAAAAGTAGACTGTTGTTACTGTATCAAAGTTGTCAGAATTTCTCTCTGCCACTAGTTGGACAGATTGCATAAAAATCTTATTTTCTTAGATTTGGCACAAATACGAAATACAATTGTGTTTATGTATATATGTACAGCCTGTGGTAGTAACTAATCCAACAGAACTGGGGTATGAAAAGGTGCCCCTTAAAGCCATGTCAACAGCTGTTTTGTTTCCCCACTTCTCTGAACAATGTTCAGTTTAACAAGGCATCCTCTGCTCTCTTGTCAGCCAACACTTTCATTTACCGATTCTTGAAACGAGTTTTATTTCAATGGCAGCACGGCTCAGATCAGATGTTGAGGAAGGAACAGGGGCCCTGCCTTGTATCTGCTGTGAGTGCTCAGTCCAGGTGAGGGATCGTAGGCTGAGCCCTGCCTTCTGGATTTTTCCATCCAGCCTGCTGCCCCTGCGATGAAAGGGATAGGAAATGTCCAGAAAACGTTTTGAGTGGCTGAACTCCTCTTTTCTGCAGCAGTGAATCCATAACTATCTCCCTGGAGATACAGAAGTTAAAAGGCAGACTGTCTTTGTGTGGTGAACTTCAATGAAAGTTTTGAACAGAGTAAATTAAAGCACCTTTGGGAAAGGGAGATTTTGTTAATGACTGAAGTTACTGTTCTAAACACTTAAGCTGTTCTACAATATCAGTTTGAAACTTTGGGTGAGAAGGAGCATATACTTGGTTGCTGCAAGAGACTGTTAAAGATAGTGATAAAGCTAAGTTTTCAGAGGCTTGAGCTGGTTTCATTAACTAGTATTCCATAGTCCCGTACAAGGGGATAAATCAGATGTTTTCTTGAAAACATATTTAATGCAATTTGTAGTTGAAGAATGTAAATTTGAATTATCCTGGCTGTGTAAAACATTTCACAGTGAAGCAGACTGGAAGCGAATGACTTGTGCGTTCTTGCTGTTGATAGCAGAAAAGGCTGTTTCTGCCCCAGGCTCCTAGTTACCCACTGTAACTGGGCTGAAAACCCTATTATTCAGAGAGGAAATTTTCAGGTGACTGCAGATGTATTTCTTTTTTCCTACTTTTTTTTTTTTTTTTCACCACACCTATCTATCCTAGCTGGTTGTAGCTTTTATGTTCATGTTAAACATCAATACTACCTAAATTATGCTAATAAGAGGATGACTCTGCATGAATAATAGAGCATTGCCCTGTAAAAACAAAGCAAAAACATAAAAAGAAGTCTCTTGACTTAAGGTAGCATATTTCAGGATCTGTTTTTCATATCTCCAAATAGCTGAGAGTTTGAACTTTTCCATTCTAATGCTAGTGTCTTAAAAGAAGCTGAAACACTGTCTTTGGCTAGATGCTTGCTCTTGTCTTCTGGAAAATTACTCTTTCGGACTCAGTGTTGGAGTACTAAATCAGTATTTGTCTGAAATCATAGCAGAAATACAGGCTTATAGTTTGAAATGATCATATTAGATACATAGTTATGTTAGCTGACCAAAGTTACAGATATTAGCTTAAAATGTGTAGTTAATACAAAAAATGTAGAAATGAATGTGTATTCTGGATTTAAGAACTATATGTATGAACAGTTCTTCAGAAAACAGGTAACAGGGGTTCTCATCCAGAACAGCAGACTGTCCATGCTTCAAAAATAGAGGAAGACATCTGAGAGGGATACTGAGGGCAGGGAAAGATGGGTGGGGAATGGAGGAGGAACATCTGTCACAGAGAAGGTTAGGGAGCGTGTCTTAATTTTTTTGAAGTGCTGCTGATTAATTTGTAAACCCCTTTGGAGTGAGTCTTGGGAATGGACATAGAGGAGACTGGGAGGAGTGGAATTTGAGAAGTGTGAAAGTAAGGAGGTGTTGGTTTGTCCTCAGTTGAGCAGAGGAGGAAGACAGTATCTGATTAATGAGGTGTTCAATTATTAAAAGCTTTAGGAGAAACAAATACTTATTTCTCATGGAAGGTGGTGGGAAGTCAAGTGATAACACTTTAAATGGCAATAAATTGCTAAACATGTTTAAAAGCAATGGGGGGAAAAACAAGGGGTTACCCCCTCACCCACCTCCAAAAACTGTTCTTAACTAAGTTGGTGGAAGTCCTGGAAAGACATAAAAATAGAGCATTGGAGAAAGCTTTTTGTTAGGGTTTTTTTCTTTCTTTTAAATGAAAGGTTCTGCCAATATTGTTAACTTGGCTTAAATTTGCTCCATCCCCTACAGGGGAAAATATTTATTTTAAAGTTTCCTCTAAACTTAAATTGGCTTCCCAGCCAATTTAAAGACATGTCTGTCTATGTAATGCCTTCCAGCTCCAGGAAAGCTGACGAGTGTAAGGCTTAGCGGAGGAGGAGACCTTGTGGATTGCACAGGAGAGTAGCATTTCCAGCAACAGGGAAATTGCTGTTCTGAAAATGTAACTTGAATTAATCCCTTCAACCTTTGTTTCCTTTTGCTGTTGTTAATGATTTCCTTTGCACAGCTAGTGGTAAGTGCTGCTTTGCCTGCCTCACTTCACTGACTCTTCCACTGTTCTCTGAAACTAAAAATTGCAGTATGTGTTAATTTAAATACAGAAATAGAGCAGCAGCAGGTAGGGCTGCTTCCCCAAGCCGCTGGTTGATATGTGATGAAAGTTGTCATCTCTAACTTTGGCAATCTAAGTTGTTTCTCTCCAGGGTGGTCATTGCAGCTCTTACCATGGGTTGTCCTGCACACTGGTGAGCTTGGGTGCCTGTTATCTCACAGGTTGTGTGGATCATGACTCTGCCCTCTATATAGCTGATCAGCCCTGCGTACGGCACCCCAGAGCCTACTGACAATCATCTCTATCACTGGAAAGATTCAAGGCTTTGAATGAAGCTTACTTAAGCAAAAGTTGCAATAATGAACAAAATTACAAAAAGAAAACAGTATATTTACTGAGGTAATATCTATCAGTAAGGATCTGGCTTAGGCTGCTGTTGTTCGGGTTGCATGTTATAGTTACTTGTGTTCTGGATGCTTTGCCTTGTTTGTGTGCTGCATGGAGGCTGCGCTCTCATCTGTAATCAGTGTTTAGGTGTTAACTGCTAAAAAGTAGCTGTTTCTTTTTCTCCCACCTTACTCCACCAGACTGCTTAGCTTATGTATTCCTGATTAGATCACACTGTTGGCTTTAGGCTTAAATTACTTTAGTTAGAGTATTCTGTCACTTGTGGTTTAAAGCATATACTGTGACAAATATTACTTCAAAGCAGTTTGTACAAAACTTGACCCTTGCAAAGCTCAGAGAGTAAAGACTCCCCAGAAGTCTATATAACACCGTGACTGTGGGATTGCACCAAACCTCTCCTGGATGCTCTCCCCAGTGCCTGTCCTCTTCCTTCCTGTTATATTGTAGAGTGCCAACAGTTGACAGAAAAAGGATTTGTTTTTTCTTAAATACACTTGTTTGTCTTGTCTCCATAATATTTGGTGCATGCCTGACTTTACAACTTGCATGCAAATGCCTATTTTTGTATTGTTTTTGTGGGTTGGCAACAAAGTCATTCTGGCTTCCTACTGCAAGCAAAAGCCTGGAGTATGGAAAGAAGTTGTTTATATGGATTCCTGGTATGGAACACAAGTTTAATTCTTCTAGCTTGAAATTAAATTACGTTGAATAAAATGAACTTTGAATTTAAGTGGCACTGAACGTAGCTAAACAGCTTCCTAGGACTTACATTAATAAAGCTAACTATAGCATAACTAACTACTGCTAGGTATGCATTTCAGGTTCTTAAAACTTGTGATTTAAGAGGGGAATGCTCAGATAATACTTCTGTAATAAAATTCATGTCTGAAATGCACTGTGTAGCGTAGCCTGTTGGGATAGTACAGCCATAGACAACTTGAAGGGATTTGTGCGGGCAGGGAGATGGCAGATGAAACATTCCAGGTGAGACACAAATTTCCATTGCCTGGTTTGGGAACCTAATCTGCCTTCTAGTAGGGAGCTGCGAAAAAGAAGTTACCAGTGATTTTGTTTCATCTGACGTACTATTGGAGTCTTGACCTAGTAGCCTTTTAAAAACAAATCTTTAAAGCAGTCTTTGGTTGGACTTTGGGCTCCCAGGAGGTGCTTGCCAGCAACGAGCTGCTGAAATCAAAAGCAAAACCCCCAAAGGCCCATATATGTGTGTGAAGTAAGGAAGCTGAGGACCAGAGTGGTTTTGTGCTGAACTTCAGCCTGGCTGAAAGATCTTTCCAAATGTAATAAGGAGAGGGAACACCTTAAAAACTGTCTTTGAGAGTTATGATTACTTGTGAAATTCCTAGAGTGACATAGAAATGTACTTTCATGATGCAATAGTAGACAGTGTCCTTCCAATAAAACAAATGCTACTTCATTAAATGTTTCATATGCAAAGACTGACATGAGAACTTATCATGGCAGTTGCTGCTGAAACAAAGCAAGTAATCTTGGTGTTACAGAGGTTAGTTTCTTAAGGAAGCCCTGAAAAAAACTTTTTCCATTAACAAGTTGGTATGAATTGGCATTCTTTCTTGCACAGGAAACCACAAATTCTTATTGTGGAAAACTTCTAACTCTTGTAAAACGGTAATTAGTTTTGTGTATTAAAGTTGCTCGGAATGTTCTAGTATTTTTTGGTGTGGCCTCTAGAGAGCTGCTACTCTTTTGATAAACAGATGACCTGCTCAAATGTTTCCAGTCACTAGTATTTCCTGTGCGTGCTACTGGGGCTTGGATACTTGTCAAACACCTACAAGCCTGAGACCATCTTTATTCCTCAATTATTTTTACCCCCTCAAGTCTCTAACTATGACAGTTGTGGCAACTGAACATGATCCCTGTATTAAATACAGCAATGTGTTTGATGAGTTGCTTTGTTAGGGTTTCTGAAATTGGTGTACTTGAAATTGCCCATGGTGGTTGCGTAGCTCCTGGATCAGCATCATTCATTGTGCACACATGGATGCGTGCACACGTGTGCATGCACATACATCCATACATACAATCACAGAAGATCTCAGGTTGGAAGGGACCCATAAGGATCATCGAGTCCTTGTGCGTGCTCCTTGGCAACACTTGACCAACCCTTGTGTGCAATGTCAATGTGACCTGCATACCCCTAGTATGTGATATGTGTGCTACAGGCTGGGAGCTTCAGGTTCAGGTGACTTGAAAAATTACTTCTTGTATCACTTCACTGAGACTATACTGAGCTTCCCTCTTTTTCTTTATGCTGGTCTCTTTCTTTATGACCTGGTCTTCTCAATCTCTCTTTTTTTTTTTCTTTTTTTTTTTTTTTTCTCCCCTCCCTTCCCTCCCTTTAAAAATCCCTATTCTGGATTTCGAATGATCAGTCTTTCAGACTTCACCTAAGATAAACCTCTCTTTCTTAACTGAGAACTGCATCCTTAATTTATTCCTTTCAAATACGCTATCAAGAGTATAACTCAAATTGCACAGCACATTCTTCTTGTTTTTCTTTTTAATGAAAGAAGAAAGAACAATGGGTGGGGGTGTAGCAAGCAGTGCTACCTAAGCTAGCAGTGATAAAAGCGATTTTTGTCTTTGCAGAGCAGGCTACTTCGAAACAGATTTATCACATCAACTTCATTAATGTTTTATACTTTCTACTATTTTGGAGTGTTAGCTGGGCTCTCAAGTACTGGAACGTTACTGCTGCTATTTAAGGCAGGACATCTGTCATGATGTGTCTAGAGTCTGATTTCCTCAAGCCTGAACAATTCTTGCCTTTATACTCTACCTATGTAGCTGTTGCTCTTTCTACAACCTAAAAATACTGCAAATAAATAAAGCTACAGAGAGGTTAAATGACTCTTTGAAAGTCTGTGATTTCTGAGAGCAGGAACTTGCCAGTAGCTATGTCTTGTGTTGTCTGGCAGAGTTTTAAGAATTTGCTACACTAGGCCAAATTAACTTTCCTTTCCGGTCAGGCATAACTTCTGTACTGGAAGGGTGTGTGCAAAATAAATTCATGCTTCTCACAAATGGTGTTAACACTGTCTCATGCTGCACACACCAAGGCTTCTGGGATCCATTCCTAGCAGCATCCTGTTGGTGTGCTATCCTCGGCTTGCTGCCTTGCTTCTGGAAATCATGGCTTGCATACTGACTTCCTTGGGCTTTGGGTCTTTTCCTTTGCGGTAGCTTCAGTGTTGGCTGCCCTCTCAGTCGTGGTTCATGTCCCAACAGCTGTTCAGTTTGCACACTTTTATTGTAAATGCTATTTACAATATTATTACAGTACTATTGAATATTCCCTGCACAGGATAGTGAGGTTACTCTGTGGAGCCTCAGAACTCATTTCTAGAAGGGGCAGACTTTGCAGGGTAATACAGAGAAATTATTTCCCTTTTCCCACTGAAACCCTACTCTGAAAACTTTGTTTTAGAGGCAACTATAATGAGCTTTGAAACCTGTATTGCAGTTTTCAGGCCAACTCTTCATGTGTGTGTGGCTTTGCAATATACCATTTTGGGGATGAAGTTTTATGAGTCTAACAGCTCCCTACTCCTCCCATTTCCCTTCCTCCTTCCTGCTCCCAGCTGTATGCCTGTGCTAATTATTCTGGGGTGGCTCTAGTCCACTCCTTCAACTTTGTAAGCTGCTTTATCTCTGGTTTTGGTTGCTGGGTCAGCACATCAGTGTTCTGCTGTGTTAGTGAACCAAGGAAGCTCTCAGACCTCCAGTGAACGTGAGAGCTGGTGTAGCGGGGATCAGCCCAGCTGGGAGTGGGGATGGAGAAGGAAGTGAGGGCTGGTGGCAGAAGGCCCCTCGATCAGCTCCTGACTTTAGAGCTTTGGTCTTCATGCTGGTGGGGCAGGGTGGGTCAGGGTCAGACTGGACAAAAAATACATGCTCTTCACAGTTCACTTCATCTAACATGGATCCATGTATGAATATGGGTTTTCCCATTGCACCTTTCATCTGTGATTTGACAAATTAAAAGCTTTTATTTGAAGCTTAAAATGCTGGAATTGGATTATTTTTTTCTTTGTGTTTGTGGCTCCTTTTCCACGCTTTTTAAAAAAGTTATTTGTTTAAAGGAAACTTTACTCTCTTCAGGGAAGGCCACAGCTTGGAAAGGCCGGAAACTATTCCAGTTGTATAGTGTTGTTTGGCTCTGTTGGATTGTGACTGTCTGTGACTTATTAATCTAAAATTGCAGATCCTTTACTTGTTCATCAGATTGTAAAGATGCTATGAGAGCATCTAGGATCTTTTAAAGACAGCATGAGCTGCTGTATTTTGGAGTTACAATAGTCATGGTGACAGCATGTATCTTCTGTACTGGGGAGTAAATTAAAGAGAATGGGGAAGAAATGCTAGGGAGGAAGGAGATTTGAAATAACTATACTTGGGTCAATACAAACAACATAGGAAGTTTTGGGAAGCTTTGTTAAATTCAGGCTGAGTACTTAAAAGTTTACTAGAGAGTAATATGTGCTATTGAACCTGATGGCTTTGGCTTGTAATCATCAGTGAAGGCTTGCTTTTTCACCTAGTTTTGCAATTGGGGATTTGCTTTGGCACAAAGGAGACAAGTGTCTTGTTTGAGTTAGCAGAATGCAAGTGTCTGGTTGGAAACATTTCCAGCAATGATGTGATTCCTAGCCTTTTCTGTAACTGCTCAATAGTGCCACCAATGCATATTTGGCAACAAAAGAGTTATGACAACCTGCATAAACTCCAGGATTTTTGAATGTCTCAAAAACACTTGAATATAGAGTAAAAGCCGGTCATTTATAAACATCGGCTTGAAACAAAGTAATTGGATTTAACAGGACAGCTTGGTGGATTATCAGTTCCAAGTGTGCTGGCTTCCTAGTTTAGGAAGTTTTGAGTTTAACAAAACTGTTGCTTCTGCCTGCTGACTTTGTAGCATCGCTGGTGCAGCTTGGCAAGTTGACTGCCAGTGACTGGCTCTGCACACCTACCTCACAGTACAGGAGTCTTGTCTCCCAAGATCTCCAGATTATTGCTATTCTTTGTTTACAAAGGACACCTGAGGGAGCTCTGTTGGCTGCTGCAGGTGTTGAATTGCCTCAGTGATTGAGAGAAGGCTGTGCTGTACTATCAGTACATTCTCCAGGATAATTCATATATACATTTTTGACCAAAAAAAAAAAGGTTCTATCTTCTTCACATCTTTTCAAAACTTTTGTTTGCTCATTATAGAGTAAATTGAAGTATTTGAGTTAAAGCAAAAAAGCCCCAACAAACAAAACTATTTGGTTCCTCACTTCATTCTGGCAGTAGATGCACATCCACTGTGCAAAGGGGAGACTCATGGTTGTGCTAAGCTCCAGATGTGGGAGGGTGTTTTGCATTACAGGTGGATGAAATAAATTTCAGAGCCATCTGGCAATGAGCAGTGTGACTGTTTGACTGCCTTGAACTTTACTTGTATAAACAAACCTCAGTCACAGGTTTCATTCTGAGGAGTGTCCTGAAAAGATTCTTACTAATTTTTTTACATTATTGTTTGGTTATCTTATTGTCCAAAATATTACATAATTCAGATCTGAGGTTTAGGAAACAAAGTAATTGGATTTAACAGGACAGCTTGGTGGATTATCAGTTCCAAGTGTGCTGGCTTCCTAGTTTAGGAAGTTTTGAGTTTAACAAAACTGTTGCTTCTGCCTGCTGACTTTGTAGCATCGCTGGTGCAGCTTGGCAAGTTGACTGCCAGTGACTGGCTCTGCACACCTACCTCACAGTACAGGAGTCTTGTCTCCCAAGATCTCCAGATTATTGCTATTCTTTGTTTACAAAGGACACCTGAGGGAGCTCTGTTGGCTGCTGCAGGTGTTGAATTGCCTCAGTGATTGAGAGAAGGCTGTGCTGTACTATCAGTACATTCTCCAGGATAATTCATATATACATTTTTGAACAAAAAAAAAAAAGGTTCTATCTTCTTCACATCTTTTCAAAACTTTTGTTTGCTCATTATAGAGTAAATTGAAGTATTTGAGTTAAAGCAAAAAAGCCCCAACAAACAAAACTATTTGGTTCCTCACTTCATTCTGGCAGTAGATGCACATCCACTGTGCAAAGGGGAGACTCATGGTTGTGCTAAGCTCCAGATGTGGGAGGGTGTTTTGCATTACAGGTGGATGAAATAAATTTCAGAGCCATCTGGCAATGAGCAGTGTGACTGTTTGACTGCCTTGAACTTTACTTGTATAAACAAACCTCAGTCACAGGTTTCATTCTGAGGAGTGTCCTGAAAAGATTCTTACTAATTTTTTTACATTATTGTTTGGTTATCTTATTGTCCAAAATATTACATAATTCAGATCTGAGGTTTAGACTCAAAGTTAAGGTAATATCTCCATAGCAAAGTCCATGTTGTTCAGAGATGTTCCAGTGTTAATTGTTAACAGAGGTGCCCTCACTACTCAGCTGAGCTGCAAGGTTTGTTAGCTGAGGACTGCTTACAGCACTTGAGTTGTTCAATTGCTATTTCTGATGCCTTATAGCACCGATGTAGTTAACTTAACAGATGTGACATGGAGAACCCTTATCCTGAAGTGTGCTGCTAGAACTTAGTTGGGACTGTTTGGATTATGCTCGCAAATATTACTTTATATTTTCTCCAGATATAATTGCACCATCTGTTTGATTCATTCTATTTAAATAGTGTGCTCAAATAAAAGGAAGGGGAAGAAACCAAACTTACTTTGATCTTTGAGCACAAGATCTGATGATATTTCGTTGTTCATGGCAACCTGAGTATTGTTTTGGGTTTTGTTTTGGGTTTTTTTAAATCCTCCTAATAGCTTCTGTATTGGGTTTAGAACAAGCATGTATTTGTGTGTGCACCTGATTCACAAGAATCACTCTTACGTTCCAGTTGTCTTAGGCACTTGAGAGTCTTGCTTCATCTTGTCTACTGCCTTTGCCTCATTTCTGTTTCTTTCTTGTGTGGCACTATCCATTTCCAAAACCCTGGGGAGGGTTTTTTGACTACAGCTCTCGCTCTCATGTATAAGTAAGTCTTCATCCTTGTTCCATAATTGCTCAGTGAAGACAGCTATCTCAGTTGTTGTTGAGGAAGCTGAGATGCTTTGAGGAGTTGCAGATCAGAAGAGGATTATAGTTCTGTAAGAGTTCCTCTGTTCTCCGGTGCAACATAATGTTGTCACTAACAGATTGAGCATTTTTGAAAATTCACATAGGTGAACAGAAGTGCAATAGGCTACATGAATCCAGTATGTCCCTAATTATGTTGTTTTGTTAGAAAAATTTTTTTTAAACTTCAGGAATTCTTACATTTATTGAATTTATTTTTAATGAAATTAATTTCATAAGGGTGATTTCTTCAGTCATGCTGTCACAAGATGCTTAAGCCCAGGAGATAAACCTAAACACAGGGAATGTGTCTTGAATACATTGTTAAGGGATGATCTGAATAGGCCAGTGCACGACCTACTAGTTAATGACCATGCAGCATTAGTCATGTCCTTCTGCCTTGTCTGAGAGAACTAAATGTTTAATATTCCTTCCATTTCTGAATCTGGCCTTTCTGGAGACTGTAATTAGTTGTGACTGTTATCTTTGGTAGAATATTCAACTGTTTCTATTTTGGATTTTATGATCTGTTTCTGTCGCTAGTCTGTTGTTGGGTGTTTGGGGGTTTTTCTTTGGGTTTTTTGGCTATGTGTTCCTCCCTAACTTGCTACGAAGACTTCATTGCTAGACACTCAGGCCATGTCCAATTGATCCACATAGTCCCAACAGCCGAGGTATCTTGCATTCTGTTGGAGTTGGATGATGTGCTTGTGCATTTTAGGATGATGCATAATAATCTGACCAGGAGAGATGACTGGAAAAAAGAAGAGGAAAATAGGATTCTGAATTAGGTGACCTCTTGATAGCTTTTGGGAAAGAGCTGCTGGAAAGCAGGTATACTTTTAAGGGGCTGCTTTTCTATTACGGGTCTCAAGAGCTGCACAGCTTTAATTCTCATTTAAAACTTTTGTGATTATTCTGCTGTTCCTGGTTTTATCCAGATACAGAAAGCAATTTTGCCATTGTTGTGCTGACCCACTGAATGATGCTGTTTTGGTGCAGAGTTGTAGTAATTGCTAGTCTAGCTTGGGCAGGAAATGGCCAATGTATCACTACTATCTCTGCCAAACCCAAATTTGATTCTTCCTTTGGAGAGACGTAAAAGGAGCATGTGCTAACGCTCCTGTGCAAAGCAGATCTTGCAGTTTAGCTGAATGTAACTGAAGATCAGAGCTACCTGCCAGATTTTACGGTGCGTGATAGGCGATGGATCACATGGAGACCAATTTAATGGAAACTTGGTCTATTGTACTGCTGAAGACTTTGAGATCAACCCTAATTACCCAATTCAAGTGAGAAGGCTTTTATTCAGCAAAGACTTTAAACGCAGTTTGTCCTTCCCTCCCTCTCCTACTTTTTATTCTTATAGGATGTTCCTGGACTTACCACTTCCACCTTGGCTGGCCAAGCACTTGGAGTTCCTGATCACTCTAGCACTTCTACCTTTGCCTGACTTCCACCAAATCTTCTCCTTTAGCCATATTTGCAGTATCTTTCTTTTCTGGCCAAACGAAAGCATGCGCATCTTATTTGTATTCCATTTTTTGGTTTGTGCAGCACTCAATAAGTTTGCTGGAGTGGGGCAGCGGTGTAAGTTTGGAAGGAGGGCATGAGTTGTGTGAATGATATTGTCTCAACAAATTTTGTCTTTACAGGTAAAGACCCAATAAGGGTGAAAAAGACAAAAAAAAAAAGGTCTTGCAGACTAATTTGAAAAACTTGATGTTCAAAATTGGACAATTATTACATGTAGAACTGTCTTTTTAAAGATTTCTCTCTCTCTCTTTTTTTTTTTTTTAAATTCTTGAAGTGTAGAAATGGACACCTGTCTCTGTTATCCATTTTGTCAGTGCTGGCAAGTTCGAAACTGCAAGTGTTGCTTGTGATAAGCTGGAATTCCAGCGGTGACACTGCTGTCAGCTCCCTTGCTACCTGCTGCTTTCTGTGTGTGATGCAGCAAGTCTGTTCCTCTGTGGTCCCGTGGTAAACAGTTGTGTAACTGCCACTTCTCAGCATATAAGAAGTTCAGCACCTTTGAAGCAGTGAATATGTTATGCTACTAATGGCTTTGGACTAACTAAATTAAATGGAAACTGAGCAGTTCCTCACTTAAAATGTGCTTGTGATCTTGTTTGTAAACCCTCTTAGAGATGAATGATGCATCTGGTTTCCAGTATTTGTCCTGTATTTAAGTGCTGAGGGAACAGTAAAATATCAAAATTTATGAAAGCAGGTGAAAGCTGATTTGTTTTGGAGAAAGGGAATGCACTCTGGCTTGAAGAAATGATTCTCTAGACCTTAGTGCTTGGTATTAACACTGAAACTACACGTACTTTGAATGCCATAGACTTAAGTTACAATAAGGAGGTGACACGGCAGCAAAATGAGTTGGAGAAGTGAGAGAAACTAGGCAAATCAAATAAAAGTTACCTTGTGGTAATGAAGTATTGAATGAATGGGGTTTTTTGAAGAGGTGGCTAAGAACTGTAATCTGCAGCATAATTGAATGTGTCTTCTGAAAGAAAAAACTGCTATTATGATGAAATCGGAACATGCAGATGTCTCTCAGCTTGAAGGAATGTTTCAAAAAATTCATTTTGAGAACTTGAAAGACAATCTAATGAGCATATGTGGAAATCTGCTCCATGGTACTTATTAGGTTGGCAGAAGTCATTGGTTTACATGCTGATAAAATACGGCTTTCATAAGTGTTGCTACTCGACAAGTCTAAAAACATTATAATTTGGTTTTGCAGCCCTTTCAGAAGATGTCCTAAATAATTGATGCCTCTGCCAAAGGAGCTAAGAGAGACACTGCAATGGAACCACCTCTGATGTCACATTTTAGTTGTATAGGAGCTTATTAAATAATGAAACCTTTAAATGTAAGATCGTATTTTATTTTGGCTAAGATTGGCATTTATTTAATTACTGGTGTGCTCTATTTCTAGGAGTTTTATGAGAAAATTTTGAAAGTTGAAAATGTTCTTGCTCAGATGCAGTAAATGGCCATGCTCAATTGTTTAAGCCTCATTAGACATCGGTATTTGCTTATGTTAGGATATCAGTTCAAGATGGACTACTGTGACTTGAATCAACGGCAGCTGGTTTACAAATATAAAAGGAATCTTCTGTTTGCCAGGTGTATCTTAGTCAAAGTTGCTGAAGTTATCTGAATGTACAGTCAGCGAAACCTGTGTAGGGTCCTGTGTAGAATTTCGACTATTTGTCACTGGGATAACCGCACTCGTACTGTCTAGAGCATGTGGCAATCTCTGCACTTCACTTTTTTAAATTGGATTTGGGGGATGAACTAGTTTATGCAGCTAGTACTTGGCTTTTATTTTGGTATATCTAATTGATATGTAAAAGATGAGGAAGGAATTCAAGCTGAAGATTAAGGAGTGAGTGTGCCTAAGAGAACTCAAGCAATGTGATTTGCCCTCTGAACTCATGACTGAAGCTCTAACTACAGTACATGTTTCTGTCCCGGGGCACTCTGTCAGAAGAGATTCCCACCCCTGTTACTTGCACACTCGCACACGTCAGAGGTAACTCTCAGTAAGAGCGCACATTGCAAATATGCACAGTCCTGATTTATAACCGAGGTCTGGCTGAGCAGAGCTGTGCAAATGCAGGTTAGAAGTCACTCAGATAACATAAATCCACAACACTTGGGTCTGCCAGTTGGCTGATGCATGAAGTGGGTGTTTTACAGCACATACTCTCTAAACTGTGAGGAAGAGATTGAAAACAATAGTTGATCCTTAGACTTGCTGTAAACCCAGTTTTAATCTGTTTGTATTGTGCTGTTGATGGTGGTTTTTTTCCTGCCTTTTTTAGCCTGTAGGTACGGAAATTCCCTTGAACTTAGATGAAATTCAAAGATGATGCAAATTGTTACTTTTTGCATTCGTTGAGGTTCTTACCCTTCCACATTCAGCATAGCGGGTTACCTAGCTGAGAGGGAATTGCCTTTCTATGATGTGTCTAGCTTTTCAGAAGCTTGTTACCAGCCTAAAAAACCCCCACCTCATTCTCAGTCATTTAAAGTGAAACATGGCAGTCTAAAACTCAATTTAAAAAAGAAATCAAATTTACCCTTTATGTTGTAGTCCTTTGCATATGTTTCAGAAAATGCACTTACCTGCTGCTGGCAAACTGAACATCCGCCCTAAGCATGTACGTTATAAATTTGCATGGAGTTGGAGAAAAGCAAGAGGGCACACCTCTGTGCAGGGCAGGACTGAGCTGGTGTCTCTGCGCTGCAGTTTCTCAAGTATCTGAAACAGGGAGGTCTGCTCTTGTTCAGATGTCTTCCCCAGCAGTGAGGCGGGAGGAGAGGAGTGCTGACTGAGCTTGCCAGCAATGATAAGGCCTCCAGGTGGTGATCACAGTAAACATGCTGCGAGAATCCCAGCCCTGCTTTCCCAGGAGTTACACGAGGCAAGGATGTACTTCTGTCACTTGCTCTGTTGGAAGCTTCTTGCCACTAGCAGCTAAATGACATGCAAAGCAATCAAACTACAGCTCTTCCAGTGTTACTGGTGTTCTGGCTTATGGTACTTGCTTCCATTTTCAAAACTGAATTTGTCAGCATAGACAGACTACTTCACTCTGAAAATGTAAAATCTTATCACAAGTGCTTCTTGTGTTGTAATAAACATACAAAAGTTTTCTCTACAATAAGAGCTGCATATCATGCTTGCTTTTTTCCCCACTGTGTATTCAATAGCCTGCCAAACAGCATAGGTGTCTTCTGAACAGATTTATACAAAACTGGCAAATCGAGTGGTAATGGTGTTGCAATAGTCTGAATTTAATGGAAGCCTTCTACATACAGTATTCACGGCTGTATTACTAACAAGGCTGTTATTGCCTACAATGAAGTACACCACACAATTGCTTTGATCTTAGACTTGAGCTATAATTTGAGACAGCTACCTTAAAACAAAAGAACCTAAGTCCGTAAATAAACTGTAAGCAACAAACTTCTTAATAGCAGAGACAGTTAGTAAGGAACTGCAAATCCCACAGGACTAGATGATCTCTACCATAATTATGTAGTCCACTAAGTGAGTAAAATTTCCGAAGTTTAGCTCATGAATAAGATCGAATTGTTTGTGATGTGATTTCATAAAACAAACAAGGAGACTAAAGGCTCCAGAGGCTACTTAAGGTTTTGCAGATGGGTTAATGGCTACTACTTAATTGTTTAAAGTATGTGTGAGGAGATACAGGGCAGTTGTAGAGAGAATTCTAAGAAAGAAACTTACTGTTAGATATGTGCTGAATTTCTTTAACTTATTTATAGCTGTGTTTATAGCTTATATATATCATAGCTTAATTTGTAGCTGTGTTTCCAACAGATCACTTTTATAATCTTCTGTTCAAAATCGCCTTCAAATGTTGAATGAGGTTTTTGCTACTTACTCTGCTTGATAATATATGTTGCTAAATATTTTCTGTCTGCTGTATTCTAATCATGCTAATAAAGTGAACATTTGCTGTGACGTTTCTGGTTTGGTACTATTAACAGATACCTGTTCTGATCCCATACATCCTGTCTGATTCAGCCACCTAAGACAGCTGTGCCAATAGGAGAACTGGGAAGAAAACAACACTTGCAGCAGTCTAGAAAAAAATGTTCCCCAGAACATGGGTGTTGGAGGAGAGGTAGCTGAGAAGAGGTGTTCGGCCATGGAGTTGGTGGATTTCCTAACGGATTGTTTTTCCTGGCCTTTGAGGTAGCCAGCCCCAAACAGCAACAGAGGTACAGCCACCGCACTGAAGATCATAGGAAGCTGTAGCTTCCCTTTGGGGTGCTTTAAGAATGGATTGGGCTTCCTCCCTTTCTTGAGAAAGGAGAAATGAGATTCAGCTTTTGAGGACATCTTATCTAGGGAACCTCCTGAAGACCCTGTCTTGCCTTTTCCCTTTTTATGGCTAAGTGTTGCTAATCAAGATAAAGCAGCATGCATACCTCTGATATAGAAATTTGCACTTGTTCAGATAAATTTGCTGTGTGATGCCCCATACCCAAATCCAGACGGAATTACAGAAACAGCAGCAAATGGTGATCTTGTTGAGCATGCAGACTTGTAGGAGGGAAGGTCCGTTCTGTGCCTGTTCCCTCTTACCTCCCTTGTACCAGAGCTTCCTGCAAAACAGAGCCTTGTCCTGGAGTCTCCTGCCTCAGCATGGATCCCTCTGTAAGCTTTATTTTACTTCAGTAAGTCTCTGACTCAAAGTCCCTAGAGAACTTAGAAGTTTGGGTGATGTGAGCCACAGACTTGTCCAAAGTGGGTATTTTATGGAAAAAAATTTCCTTCCTTAGGCATATAATCTAAAAAACTGCTCCAGTGAGTTAACATGAATCCCAGTGCCTTTTTAACCTTTAGGTATTCATCCTCACCAGACCCCTGTGAAACTGGAGAGTTCTCTTCATCTTGAATGATGGACTGGGAGCTGGATTATGGGGGCTAGCTACCAATGTTCTCACCCACATGTACCAGCTTCCCCCTTTGCACCCCTCTGCTTTTCTGACCCTGTACTGACTCATCTGTGTTTAATGTGTAAGGAAGCAATTAAATTATTTTTATGGTTGCTGGTCTGAAATGAGTCAGTGCAGGGTCAAACATGTTGTGGAGCAGGGAAGGGATAGACTCATGCAGCCGGGGAGAGGAGTGGGAATCTGGCAGCCAGCAGCTGGCTGAGATTACCATGGAGCCACAGACCAACCCCAGTGACTTCTCCAAGGTCACACAAGCTTCTGTCAGCAAGAAATTGAAACCATCTCTCTCCTGTTATAGGGTGCTGACCACAGGTCTGTCACATACAATAACTGGTAGGAAGTGGCGTTAGATTTATTCTACTTGAATTTATTGTTTGCTTGCAAATACTGATGTATGAATTAATAGATGCTTTCTAGTGTATGCCAAAATCCAAATGTACTGAGTTGGTCACAACTGTAGATCTTCATGTGTAAGCTGGGTGCATTTTATGAGGAATACATAGTTAACTTCAGGTAACTTCCCCTTAGAAATGTGATTGTTGGATAGACGGTGATCTGTCGACTACAGTGCGTTTATGTTTAAGGGCTACAGCCTCCTAATAAATATAGCTCAGGAATTAGTGTCTGAAACAAATCCTTATGTGGTACTATATTGCCAACTCAGTAAAAAATCAGTCAGTATGAAATTGCCTGATAATCTGCAGCATGATACTTTATCAGTGGCCTAGTGCAAAATTTAGAATGGAGTAATTCATTAACCCTGGACACACAAATTTCTCAACAGATACAGCATTTTGAGCTATGTTCCTTATCATTAAGGCAGTGCTGAATGTAAGGGTCTGAGGGCAGAGCTTAGGTCATGTATTCTGGCATCAGTTTCTGTGCCTTATTTTTGTTTGGATTCATTTGGGAAGGAATAAACCAGGAAACTTCTTTGAGTGAAGGGTTTAGAGCTCTGTGCTGGTTATGAAGCTGTCTGCTTCACTCGTGTTTTTACAGTTTCTTCAGAAAAAGGGCTATCCAAAAAAAATTCTGGACATGATTATATGTAACGTGCATTTTCTTTAGACAATACACTATAGTTAATTCAATTTGAAGGGCTTTCTCCTAGCTCTGGGAAATTTTGTCAAGCTACCATTTGACTTAATTTCTGTGTGTGGTTTTTTTTTTTTTACTTTTATTTCTTGAAACCAAAGAAAGCTTGTTGCAGTTTAAAAAAAAAAAAAAGGACAATATTGGAAAATCTGTCTCCAGCAATCTAATATATTTTCTGATGTTCTTCTAGGAACAAATGCATCGTGGATTTTTATGTAGGAGGATTTTTAGACTTTTAATGGTTGGGTGTTAGCCACAAGGTTCATGTGACATGACAAATGTGGAACATCTGTGTACTGATGCACATCACTGTTCTAAAAGTCATTCCCACCACCACATGCATTGAATTAAATACAAGAATTTAGGGAAAAAATAGTTGGAAGAACACATTCTGTCAAATGCAATGGCAAGGATCTGTTGTGCAAGCTGTCAGAGCTCACTCACGCACTTCTCCATGCACGTCTTATTCAGAGATCTGTCTGATGTGCTCTGTGCATTAACTGTTGCCCCCTTTGGAGTGGGAGAGTGGTATCGTGCTTTCCTAGTCAGTGGCAAACTATTTTCTGGATAGAAATTACAGTGTAGCGTAAGGGATTTCTCGGTATAGTTCCTTGTCTGAGTGATGTATGGGCTGTATGTTAGGTAAGTAGCTGGCCAAGTTGGCATACTTGAATTGGAAATGAAGTGTGGCTGAGTGGCTTTGACCAGGATATCTCACATTAAAACATGAATCTTATTCATAACTCTGCCTGAAATGACCTTTCTTAGCAACCGATATCCTTGTAAATCCTCAGTGCTACTGTTTGACTCCATGCTATAACTGGAGTAAGAGTTTCTGGCTATAAAATTACTTTGATGTAGGAAAGAAAAGCAATTCTTATAGGTAAGATCTGACCTTTAGCGTTCTGGACCAGTAGCTAGGAATCCCATTTCTTCTAGACTGCTTACCAAATTGCATGAAGGATGCTGTACTTCATTATGACTTGTATACTTGGTGCTATCACCTCAGTCTGACAAGAGAGGCTGCCAGGTTTAGATTGCAGGATACAGTACATCCAAAAAGCAGACTTCAGGATGCAGGTCACAGCTTATGTTGAGGTGGAATTCATTGTTGGGGTGGCAAGAAACTCACCACTGTGCAGAAGGCAAGTGTGGTAGATACTAACAGTTGTCTTCTGAAATACATGCAAGTCATTACGAAGTTGTCTGAAACTTCAGATGTTTAGGTTTGAACACATCATTAAGTAGGTTTTTTTTAAGTAATGCAAAGCTATTCTTTCAGATGTTGTCATTACAGATAACGATTTATTGAATTCTGGTACTCACAGCTAGAAACCAGTCTTAAAAACTCAGTCCTTACTTTCTAGGTTATCTTCACAGACTCGAATCTGGGAATGCAAATGTAAAGGACCTCCTTTAGTTGATCTGAACTTAGTTTCAAACAGCTATCTCTGAAATGATTTCTGAATACTTCCTTCATATGTTGAAATTATGATGGCTGTTTTCATGCTGTGCTTAAGTCTTTTTGAACTTAATATTTCTGAAGCTTTTAGTATCTTGTTCAAGAGAGATTTCAGTTTATAAAAGCTTCTACTCTAGAGTGCATGTAAAAACTCTTGTTCCAACATAGCCACATACGCCTGCATTTCAGAGGCAGCCTGTACAGACGTTGGAAAGCTTGTACACTTTGAAAATGTTGCTTCACTTGGAAACAGCTTCTGAATGATGCCCTGTTTTTAAAGGAGGTGTAAGAAATGGTCTGGAGTAAAGGGGACATCTCTGGGATTTGTTGTCCAGAGTCAGATGCTTAGGACAGGCGCTTAGAGAGCAGACAGAAGTGGTATACAAGCCTAAATAATTTGGGCATCTGTTTTAATTGTCCTGTTCAGCACTGCTGTGTTAGAATTTGCTACACTTTCATTAAATAGTTTTTATCATAAAACTATAGTTAGCTCATAATAAAATGCAAATTCTTTAATCATTAAAGTTGGGGGGAACATTTTTCTTTGGGTTTTAAGTTGATAGTTTTGAAACTAACTTAATTTTTTGTCGTTTTTGTTGTTGTTTTTGTTTTTCTTTTCAAAAGCTGTTGGTCAAAAACAACCAGCCACTCTCCTACCCGAGTCTGCCTGGGCTCTCTAAGAGGTGACCCCCCAGCTGACTCTGTGAGCCCTGTGTCTTTAGTGAGTGAGGACCCATGAGGATTTTTATATCACATTTCCAGCAGACTTCTTGTCTTGAGTGCTGGCTATAGTAAGTACATCTGAGTCAGCAGCTCTGTCCACATGCCCTCCGAAAGTCTGATACAGAATCTGGACTGATCTAATTGTGATCTGCCCGGTATAGGACTTGCCCAAGCTGAGCGTTTCTATTTGAAATGTTTTTTAACTGAGCTTTGTAAAACTGTAGTTAGGAAACAATTCTGTACATCCAGAATGTTTAGATGTTAAATTAAGCTGGTGTTCCAAGTAGTTAAATGCAGCTTTGATGTAAATTACTTTATGTAAACACAGCGGTAGCTTCACATCCTTAGAACAATTTAAGTTTTGTAGCTTTTTTACCTGTGCTTCAGTTTTGTTAAACAACTGAGAGTAATCCTGCGAGGCCCTTCTGACTTCATGAAAATGTCATTCAGAGTGCTGGAAAAATAATTTGATAATGTTTTCTAAGGCTTTGAAGAGACTTCTGATGTCTTGAGTCTTTATTACACTAGAGGTCAGTGTATGACGGGAGCTTCTGTGAAGTGGTATAGAGTTTCTTGCAGAATCCTGTTTTGTCAAATTTGAAACCATATTCTAAGAGAAACTGTAGCCTACTACTGTGGAAAAAACTTCACATTAACATGTCTTATGACTTTCTTGGCTAAAGGGCTTTTTTGAGCTTCCTGCTTTTAATTCTCCTTGCTTAAGGAGTATTTGGCAAGTATCAATAATAGCACTTTAATGTGGTAAGCATGAATATGCTCACTCAGTTGTTCCAACGTGCACCTCAAACATTCATCTTGCATTGCAATAACATGACTTTTTGGTTCAGAGATATTTCTATATGCCATGCTATTTATCGCAGTAATCCTTAACTTGTGCACCGTACTTACTAAGGGCATGGTGGGAAAATTGCACGTGCACCTCTATTATTCTTAGTGTAGCTCTCAGCTTCCTGGGTGCTGAGCTGTTAACTTTCAGGTGAGTGGCTTCACTTTTGGGTGTTGAGGGAAGCATAGTCAGGCGTGATTCTATCATGATACTTGTAGAGATTGTCTCCTCAGCAGGTCTTCTTCAGTTCTCCAGAAAAGTAATTTCTTTAAACATCTGGAATGTGCAAAAGCAGATTGTTTCTGAAAACATCATTGGGCAGGGGGACTAGAACAGATGGTCAAACTGTGACAGTGTTATGTGAGGTCAAACGGGAAAGAAATGCACTGAAGGAGAGCCCTGGTGACTGGAGCAGATTACATCACAAATGACAATTTAAGTAAGATGGTGGAATAGGAAAAAAATAACAGCAGGGTGGATTTGAGCTCTTGAATGTGTTTTCTAAGATAACTGGCTGCAAACAAAAGTGCCTGTATCCTGTTACTCTTGTGTAGGGTTCTTCCGAAACGCCTGGAAAACAAGGAAAATAAGAACATGGGATGTTAAGAGTTTACAGGCTAGCACCAATATAGAGGGTAAGTGCAGGCATAGAGCTGAATTTTGCTGTTTTTAAGTGATTCTCTGAGTATACAAGAGAGACCTGGACCGATGAAAGTCTTTGTGGCCTTTCTTTTTGGTGGGGTGGACGCAGGAGGGGACACTGTAAAAGCATAACTAGCGGTCTGAAAATCTCCTTTGCACTTGGCTGCTGCCCAGTATGTTTTGTTACATGCCTCTGGAGCATTAAGAAGGATGACACCTCAGTTGAGATAGTGTGAAGGAGGTGTTAGACTCTGATTTAATTGAACTTTCTGTGAGGATTCCTGGCTTCACAGGAAAGTTGTTGCACTCCTCTGCCTCTTTCCCAGGTTTTTCCAGGCTGCATTTTTTTTATTCTCTGTAAGAAATGAAGATGTACCAAGGCTTTGCAGAATGGGGCCTTATCAAAGCATCTTTAAGTTTTGTGGTGTCAGGCTTCATTGGGTTGGGTTTGAAGAGCCTGAGAAGAGGATGGCTTTGCAGAACTGATGTGATAAAGTCATTAAGTAATAAATAAAACATCCTAAAAATTTCTTTCCTTTTCCTGTCCTTTTGACATTGGAGGGATGCAACCTTGATTTGTTTCAGTGAAACTCTCTAAAGTCTGTTCTGCATGTAAGACTTCCAGAACTACGAGCCTTATCTTAAAGAAGAGAAGCTGTTGTAGCTGTCCTGTAGCCAGCCTAGTGAATAACCTGACAGGTCACTGCAAATTCTTGCAGAGCAGCTATATTTCTGTCTGCTATGCATATAGTGACAGTCTTTCCTCGTTCAGCTTTCAGGTGTTACATTAGTCCAAATATTGATGTTATCTGCATCCAGAAGAATCTTTGTCTAGAAAAACTGGAAGTTTGATTATTCTCCTGGATCAAAAATGATGGATCTTTGTGGCTAAGCAGAAGCAATTACCCACTAGCCCCTCCTTCTAGTTCATAATATCAAGTATCGAAATAATATTTTGATGTCTGTCTTTCCTTCATGATGTACTGACTGATTCCAGGATCCATCTATTGTGTAATAAAGCAGAGTCCATCAAAAAGACAAAAATTAATATTTGGAGTGTCTTTTCCTGCTTTGGTTCTAAACTCTCAAAATGCAGGAGTTATCAGATATATGGTTAAAGTGGCTTGCCAGACACATCTCAGATGAACTGGAGAGAGAGTGCAAAAATTGCTGCCGAGGTCAACCTTTAAAATGTTAGAATTCAATTGCCAATTCTTGCATTTTGATTTCAATCTCAAATGTTCTCTGGTAGGTGCTCTGTATTTCTTAGGCCTTGTGTTTGTCTCATCGTGTGTTCTTGCCAAAACTTCTTGTAAGACTTCTGACACTAACAAGGATGTGTAGAATATAGTGACATAGGCAAATAAAAAAAAAAAACCCCAAACCAACTCTGTCAAGATAGTTTGACTCACACCAGATATTCAAGGTTCCCTTAAAAAGATAGACTTTGACAGGCTTCAAAGCTGCAGGCCTTCAAAACTGCAGCGCTGTGGGCTTTTCTCTCTTGTTCCAACACACAAATGTAGCATTTGCCAAATCAGAAGAAATAATGAAATATGCTAGTGGAATAGTGGCAGTGCACACCAGGTTTAATGCATGCTGCACATTATAAATGTCACCTCTTCCCACATCGCAGTGGTTTCCAGGAAATCCGTGAAGCAGTTGACTGAAACTATAGCTGGATTTCAAATCCTTAGCTTTTCTGTCTTTTTAAAATGTTAATACGTAAAAAGGAAGAAGGTAGGAACAGTGGAAGTATTCAGGCAACCCTAAGGCTGAGTAGCAAGAAGGAATTTGGTAACTGTGACTATGTGATGGTGGAGGAACTAGTTCATCTTTATTTCAACTGCCCCTTGCCGACCACCTTTTTTCCTCAACTTTTCTACCAGGCTGAAGTGAATCCCCACTCATTTACCCTTCCAAAGTGCAGGAAAGCCCATTTGAGGTGAATGAAGGTTGGAAATGGGAAAACAATAGCATGTGGTTTGCCATATTCTGGGAACTTTAGGCTAGTTTCCTGCCTGAAATACAAAGATAAATGTGGGTAGACCATAAAAACTGTCTTAGTTAAGATGTGTGAACACAACACCAGGGAGAAGACTGAATTGCTGCCTTATCTGTTCCCATGGACTCTAAGGTAGTCAATGTTTGGGGGTTTGTTTGTCTTCTAAAATCGGAATTTTTCCCAACTTGGGCAAAATTCCTGTCTTGTCTGTCTTTCTGTCTTTTCAATGAATTATTTTTGTTTTGACCTCTTCTCTAGATGCTGTTATTAGTGTCTGACATGTTCAGCAGCTGCAGTGGAAGCAGAGCAGTGACCTGACTGCTTTTAGCAGTTGTTGCTGTGGTCACTTAGGATATCATTACTTCATTTTGTGCCTCTTAATAGATTAAAAAAGGAAGTTTAATAAAGCAGCAGTGAAAGTGAAAGCAGTATATTTGGCATCTAAAAATACATGTAGGTGAGCTGAACCTCACCCCGCAGGAGTAAAAATGTTGTTTTAGCTACCAGCTATATTACAGGAGGGAGACAATAATCTGTTCAACAGCACAGACTGTTTCATGGAGTTCAGGTTTGCGTTGGAGAACTCTTCACTGCTCTGTGGAAAGAAACAACTGCATTGGTGGTACAGAATAGAACAAGCCCGGAGTAGTTGATTGTTGTGAGTTTTTATAACTTCAGGGGATTGGCATCCTGAAGGACAATGTGGTGCTGGGATAATTCAGATAGTTTGAAACAACCTAACTTGGATACTGCATGAACATGAATCTCCACGTGGGCTAAATCACCCTGTGGGAAAGCAATTAGTGTTACAGGCAGAGCCAGAGATGTTTTGTATTTGCCAAAGAAGAAAATAAAAGCAGTTGTGGTTCAAGGTGTGGGGATCAAAAATCAGGCCACGTGGCAGGTGTTGCCTGCAGAGCTGGACTTGCTTGATAGGTTAAGTGTTCTCCACTGGGAGAGGTATCGGGTCTGTCTCCCGATTGCTGTGGTTCTAGGAAGAGAGCTGGCTCTTCCAGTTGCATTCACTGATGTTTAAAATTAAAGATTTTGACGGTAATAGTCTTTTGGTAGATGCTGCTGTTCTTTTGTTGTCTTCCATGCTGCTTGACCTTATTGAAAGGTGTAATACAGACTACTTTCTGTGAGGTGGTTCAGTGAAAGCTCGGCATTTTTGGAGAAATCGGTAGTTCAAGAACGTGTCTCATGTTAAAGGCTCAGACCCTCGTAACTGAAGGGTTAAGTTCCATGGGGTTCCTCACCAACTTGCAAGACGT
>NW_008824941.1:466067-484137 GCF_000699105.1 Pygoscelis adeliae
ATATAGCTACGGTGCATCAATAGCTGGGCTTTGAAAAGTGCTGTTGCTTACGGTGATGATCTTGTCTATATGAATGGGCAAGATAGCAATATACTCTAAACTGCTTCATTCCCTGTAGTCAATCAGGTCATCCCCTTTGTGCAACTGCCTGGTAGTTCTGAAGTTGTTTTCATGCCCTGGGATGTGCATTTGTGGTTCTTACCCATACTTTTTTGTGTTTATTTCTTGTAGGAGGACTGCCTTTTGGATTGTGAGCCACTTTGACATGGTGATGCAGATCTACCTAGAGGGTCAGGCCTGGATGGTTGGGATTTAAGGTAAGCCTGTGCTGAAAAACGGATGCAGATGTGAACCAAGAACTATGGGTTGTTGTTTTTCTTCTTTTTTTTTTTTTCTGGAGTTGTTTGTGTCAAACATTTAAAGAAGAACCTGTGTGTGCCTCCTAGTACATATGTAGCATTAATAAAATGCAGTGGTATAATAGTTAAGATCCCAGAGTAGCCTTTAGGACCTTCAGAAAAGCCGCATGGTATTTAAATACCTAGGAGATGTTAATGCTGCTTTAAGAAGAAATGTTATTCAATATGAAAGTGACAATAAGAGTTCCCAAAACTTCATCTCAGTATGCACTGAGAGGCAGCAGGCAGCTGAGATGTATCCCCTGTTTCAGCCTATCATTCCCTCTTCCAACTATTGTATAACAAAATAGCTTCAGCCATTCTAGACTGTGGACAATTCCTTCAAATATAACTTTTTATTTAATTACAAATCTCTGGTCTACCTTTCATGTTTCCCACTCTTTGTTTTGCAGACTTTTGGTGATATATTTGCAGTTTAGATTTGATTCAGTTTTTTTCAGTTCTTGGCTATGGGAAAGCATTTCCCTAAGCAAACACAAACCAAGAACAAAAGGGACCTTTTTTTGTGTGTAAGTTTGTGTAGCAGGTTCTGTCAGTTCCATAAAGGCAGAGCTCCCATTACTTGTGTAGTGCATGGAATTAATCTTGCTCTTGGATAATTGTGTAATTTTTGTGAGTGGAAAGATGTGATTTCTTAGACATGATCAGGAAGATCTCACTGGTTTGTATCAGCAAAATAACATATAGATGATCTATCTCTTACCTTTCCTAAAACAGAACTGATGTCTAATTCTGGCCATACTGCCTGGAAAGAGCTGTAATCCTACTAGTTCTCTCGCCACATGTAGCCTATGTTTTTTCTCGGAGCTATGGTAGGCACTATTTCAGTTGTTGCTCCAAAATTACATGAGAACTGTTTTCCTTGCAACTTGCCATAGCTTCTGAAGGCTGGGGAAACACAGTGTAGAGTGCAAGTTTGAATAAAAGCTTGTTTTGCTGGTTTTAATGTCTTATTTAAAAAAAACAAACCTGGGGGACTGGGGACAGTGCTTACTCTTACACATGCTCGAGAGCTTAAAAAGTTGGAAGGGCTTGCAGTAGAAAAGTGAAACCTAACCTTGATTCCTGAAGATTTGGTTTTGGAGCATGGTCATGGAAAAAATGGATTGAATCTTGACAATTCTGAACTAAAGCCTTTGTATAAAGTCTCCTCCAAAAATGTTTAGAGAAAGCATATTCACATCAGCAGGTCAAGGGAGGTGATTCTGCCCCTCTGCTCTGCTCTGGTGAGACCCCACCTGGGGTACTGTGTCCAGCTCTGGAGCCCTCAGCATAAGAAAGACATGGACCTGTTGGAGCGGGTCCAGAGGAGGGCCACAAAAATGATCGGGGGATGGAACACCTCTCCTATGAAGAAAGGCTGAGAGAGTTGGGGTTGTTCAGCCTAGAGAAGAGAAGGCTTTGGGGAGACCTTATTGCAGCCTATCAGTACTTCAAGGGGGCTTATAAAAAAGATGGGGGCAAACTTTTTAGCAGGGCCTGTTGCAACAGGACAAGGGGGAATGGCTTTAAACTAAAGGGGGGTAGATTAAGACCAGATGAAAGGAAGAAATTTTTTTATGCTGAGGGTGGTGAAGCACTGGAACAGGTTGCCCAGCCAGAGAGGTGGCGGATGCCCCATCCCTGGAAACATTCAAGGTCAGGCTGGACAGGGCTCTGAGCAACCTGATCTAGTTGAAGATGTCCCTGCTCATTGCAGGGGGGTTGGACTAGATGACCTTTAGAGGTCCATTCCAACCCAAACTATTCTATGATTCAGTTATTAGCTCTATACTTTCTGTGCAGTGAATAATTTAATGAAGGTGAGCCGAAGTAGCCTGTTCTTGCAAGACTAAAGCATATACTGAAAATTATGTGAACAGTCCTGGGAATTTAGGTTTTTAAGGGTAATGTGTACATAAATAACTTCTTCCAGCAAAGATTCAAGGAAGTCAAGCCTCCAGAGAATTTCTTGCTGAACTTGCTTCTTAGTATATACCATCATAAAATGGTTGTAACCTTCAGAAGATGATGATATCAGACCATGTCAATGGGTATTCTGGCTGTATTTTAAAAAAAAAAAAAATCAACAACTAAAATCCATGAGGATTATTTTAGTAGACAATTTAAACGACCGGAGATTAACAGTACACAATTTACAGACTTAACGTGATTAAGATAAGACAAGACATAGCTTGAGAAGGTCTGATAACTAAACCACAGGCTATTTGGATATATAATCTTCAGATGAACATGTTTAAGTTTTTCCACAGCATCTTGCAATATTGTGCAGTATTTACTGTACCCATAACTGGCTTATAATATATATTCAGTAAGCAATTACATGGACTCCAGATTATCAGACCGTAAAATGATGGAAGAAAATTGGTGATCTCTGGAGGTCATGACCTAGCTTTCTACTTTGTTGCTGGAGTTGCATCTGGGTAAGACTGTTCAGTTGACTTCAGAGGCTGGGAAATGTGCAGGGCACAATCAGATGAGTCACTTATACTCTCTTTTCATATCATGCCAGTAGACACAGTTTATGAACAGGTATTTTGGGTTTTTTAATTTACAGTGTGTTGGCTTTCCTAGCTGCATACTGCTTATCATGTACTACCTGTACTGTGTAACTTCCACAAAAGACAGCAAAGCAGAGGCTTCATATGCAAGTTCACGTGCTGTCTTGCTGGACACTTTAGCAGCCCTGCTTATATATGAAGAAACATGCAGTGTTCCTTCTAATAGTGGTTTATTTTTAATTACAGAAATTTCAGCCAACTCTTGCTGTCTAGCGCAGCTTGCAAAACAGTGAATTGTTTCATTTCTGCTGTCTAGGTTAGAATTGAAACACTGGTGATGCCCGGTTTTTATAAATCTCCTGTCAGTGCAGCAGTATCCTTCAGGTTAATGTTGCATGTTAAACACCTGTGCTATGTTCTCTCTAACCTAGCTGGAAACTTCATCCTCTCCCTTCTGAGGATAAAGGCAAAAACATTTATTTCCTGTTTACTTTCTCAGATGTCAGTAAGACTGTTCCCCTGTACTGTGGTTTCAATTCAACTACCTTTCAGAATACTTTGTAAGCTGAATTATTAATACTTGCACTGTTTTAAAATAATGCCATGCAGTACCTCACAATCTCTTGCTGATCCAGAAATTTTTTTTTTGCAGTTTTGAGAACACCTTGCTTGAACTTTTGCACTTTACTGCTACAGAGGAGTAGTACTAGACTTCTTGCAAAAGCCAAGCTTACAGGGAATGTCATCCTATTGAAAGTGGTTTGCTCTTATACAACATATGATAATGCTTTTGTTAAAATGTGTGTGTTTGGCGTAGTACTTGTTGTGCCTAGTTTTCCCTGGCAGTGTTGCTCATGCTCAGTTTGCCTGAAGATGGAAGTGTTAGTGTTGGACTAGTCTGTCGTCTTGCGCAGAATCAAGGTCCTCAGTTGTGCTTAAAAGCGTACTAGCTCTTCACCTTCCACTTCCTTGGTAAGGACTGGTCTTTTGCTATTTTCTCAGTACAGTTCTTCTCAGGCTTTGGGATTGCACTACTTGAAGGCATACTCAAAACTTTGATTTTTGTTGTCATGGATTTTTTTGTTTGTTTGTTTAGAGCATTGGGAATTTTTAGTAAAGGTGTTACCAGGTGAAAAAGGGTGGGATAGGGAGAGTGCAAAAGCATCTTCCTTATTGCTGCATCTCTCTTCAAATTGATAATTATTGGTAAGAAAGAAAGCTATGCCCGATGTCGCTCCCAGAAGTGTTCATCTGTGGACATGGCGTGGCCTGTTGCCAAATGTCCTTAGCTATTTATTATGGTCAACAAAACAGCATCCTGACTATTTGAGAGTTGTAAACTTTGGATGAAACCACTAATCCATTCAGTCTGTCATCCTTTCTGACACTGTGTTCTTCTTTCTGTAGTAAGGCTTTTGAGGAGCAGCCTGTCCACCTGGGTCATTTCTCCCTAATTTCCATTCGGTGAAGGATTTCAGATTTGTTTATATGATCTGAATTACTCATGCCTCTCTCCAAAGCTTTTATTGCAGTGTCCTACTGAAAATGTCAGAAATTTTCATCTTTAGGAAAATTTTGTTTCCCCCAAACTGTAATGACTCGTGTGTTGGTGGGAAGCCATGCAAAGCAAGAGAAGGTCAAGAAATCTGAGAAATGATGACTCAATTGTACTGCTTTTGCTAATTTCTTTGAATTGTGGATTCTAACTTCATTAGTGGCTCTACAAACCTTGGTGTTCAAGACTTGCAACTGATACCTTTTCTAAAAACAGAGGAGGGGAGGAGAGGGAACACTGTTTATTTCAACAACCACAAGCAACACTTCCAAAATACACTTGTGGTTGTATCGCAGAGTTATGAATCTTAGGTTATCTAGTGGTGACTAACATGGTGAGACAGTAGCCTAATATGTCCACGCTTTATTTAGAAAAGGTAGTTCTTGTTGGAGACAAGGAACAGCAGTGTTGAATTCACTGTGTTTGCTGAGTCCCAAAGTACAGATATCAAGTCTGTCGGCAGTTCACGCTGCAAGATACAGAAACTCCCCTTTCAGGGTCTGACCTCAAGTTCTTAAGGATTTTGCAGTACAGAAAGAAACAAACTCCTCTCCCCCTCCACCATCTCTCCTTCCAAATACACTTTTTAGGCTGTCCTATGGTTTGATCAAAGTTAACAAAAGGTTATGATATCTCCTGATCAGATAGATTTTTCACTTACATTGTGGTGAATTTTTTTAACAATGTGTTATCTCACTGGAGCGGTGGTTCACAAATAGATTGTAACAGCTTTCTAAATTCTTAAGGCAGAGCCTAGGTTACACCAGTCGTTACATTTAGAGAACCCTACAAGACTTTTTCCTTGCTGCAGAGTTTAACCTGTGGAGTCCAGGTGTGTGTCTTCAGTAAGACAGCAATCTCTTACTGTTCTGCCTATTTAAAAATAAAATGGAAGAGCAAATCCTCCCTGGCAAACCGGGAGATCCTCAGTTTTGGGGGTATATACAGTTTGCATTAAAGGTAAGCTGGGTTGGAGGGCATAGGCTTTGACACAGAACGTGGCTTTATTCCCATAGACAGACGGTACAGCTGAACTGGGGATTACTGAAGTCTGTGGGACTGTCCTCCCTGACTTGCCACCTTCTCATTGATTCAGAGTGCAGGGAATTGTTTGGCCCTGTGGCAATAACACCAACTGTAATATGTATCCAATAGTGAAAGAAAGAATGGTTTGTTCTCCTAGAAAGACAAAAAGTGTTTGTGTTGGTTTTTGTTTTGTTTTTTAAGATAAATAAAAAATCCTCTGTGGGTCATTTTAGGCTCTCACAGAAACTTGAATATGCTAAATGAGTGTGGTTCCCTAGCTGAGCCAATAGGGATGGCCAGGCACAGGCAACACTTCTATCCCACGAGAGGGAGGAGGGGTGAATAAGCTAGAAGATATAAGCTGAAACAAAGCCATGCTATCCTTCTGAGTCATTCTCATACACTGGATGGGTAAGGCTTCCTGCTTCCTGGGACACAGAAGTGGGGTCATGATTCTAACAATGAATGCTGGTAAGTCACTTTTTATTAAATTTGTCTGGTTTTTTTCTGGGAAGTCACTCCTTCCTCCCCAGCTGAAAAGAAGATATCTGTAAACTGGGAAGCTGAATTGTTACATAAATACGTGCTTATTCCAGACTTCCCAAGTTGTGTGCACTTTACTGTGTGTTACACTGGTGTTATTTCTTGACTGTTACTCATTGAAGCGCATATCTTCTCTTGCAATGCAAGACCCTGGTATCAAAAGTGTGTCTGTTCATTTGTACTTCTGTCGTAATTGGGACAGAACCTGTGGTCTGAGAAGTGCATGATGTCTCACTCTCTTTGATAATAGAGGTGATAGTCTCTGGAAGATACATGCTAGATCTTACGCTTGCTGTAAAGAGCTAGTGGTGAACTAATGTATTGGCTGTGGCTTCCTCTACTGTTTACAGAAATTTTGTACTGGGGAGGAAGAGGGAGCAACTGCTGCATTTCTGTGGTAGTCAGTTCTGCTTTGTGTGTTTATAGCCAAGGAAGTCTATGTGAAAAGAGCACACACAGGATTTTATTTTTTTTTTCCAAATTAGGTGCGAAAGTGAAATCTTTAACATAGTTCCCTGTGTGATAGGGAGAATGAATGCAAACAGTAATATGTAGAGTGGTTTCTATAAAAGAAACAAGCAGTCCCAGTCCTGCTTCTTGAGAGGGGGTGTGTTTCCATGTCATAACTCACATCCTTCAAATTCCACAGTAAGAAAAAGATGTTGGATTTTAAATGGTTATGGATAGGGCATAAAGCACCAGTGGTTGTGCTCTGGCAGCATGCTCACGGCTGCTCTTTCTCTTACCAGTTGCAAGCATGCCTGCTGCATTTTTAAGAGCTCTGTTGAACTTTTGTCAGCAGTTGGTTCAGCTACTTTTTTTCACCCCAGTGCAGAAGCATAATGTGACAAATTCTACAAGCCATGTTCAAAGTGATAAACTTACTCAGGCAGATCTTGCTGGTCTGTTTTATCTACTTGTCACATGCTCAGTTTATTCCATGCTAATGAAAAGCTCACTGTCCCCTGTGCATCTGAATTGATTAGGTTAGGCATTTGCTAGGGCCTAAAGGGAAAACTCTCTGCCTTCTTACAGCTCTTTGACTTCTCTGAGATGTCCAGAAGGTGACCCAGCTGGGTTCTTTATGCACAATTTAGAGGAGAGAGCAAACCACTTCATTTAACCTACCCACACTTAATTGAAGTTGCTTTGTCATCATCTGTGTAGGCAAGATTGAAACCAGTGACTCTTTTTGTGTTCCATGTATGTTACGTGCTTTGCAAATCAGTTGAAACCCAGGCCCTTTTAATGGAGATGATAAAATTTAATGGAAGCTCAGAGAGGAGCAGAATGGCATATGGTTGACAATTTTCCATGACATGGAGGATGATGATTTTTGTATTTTGACCCTTTCATTAGAGTTGTTTCTAGAGGAGCCAAATTTCAGGCCCTTCTTAAAGCAGTTTGTATACTGGGAATTAGCAATCCCCTTCACTGTCCGCTTGTACAAGAAGAACTGATGCTTAGATGGTAGATGTCATGCCCAGTATTATAGGAGGATGCCCTGGCAATGTTCAGGATTTACATGCTCACAGGAGATATGGATCCAGGCTTTGCCCACAAGACACTTGTCCTTTGAAGTACCAGAGTTCTTGTACTGCACTGGCTAATTTCTCTCTTTGTTTTGGAAAGACTGTGGAGACATTAATAATATATGGTTTAAAAAAAAAAAATCTTTTATTTGCATATACTTACCTACTTGTGTTGTGTGGTTTCTTTACACTGTGAGGTGAACCATAAAGATAATGCTGCTCACCTGTGTTTCACTGGATCCAAACCTGTATCTTTTTCCAGAACATTGTCACTGCACTAGTTTCTCAGGAATTGCTGTGCTCTAGTAGTCCTAGTGGTAATTTTCAGAGTTATGTTAACTTGTATGCTTAGTAAACATATATTTTGGAAGTTCCCACCCAGTTCCTTAAGAATTCTTAAATTATAGTTCTCAGCTGCTTTGTGGGAAAATGGTTCTAACTACCTGAAAGGAAACATTGTAATACAAGGATTTATAACAGTGAGTTCTAGTACTTCTCAAGTGTATTTAAGTTACAGAAAAAATATGCAAGCAATTCAGTGCCTTATGCCTTAATCTGGGACACAGTTTATCTGCTTGGTTTTGCCCACCTTTTAAAGCTGAGCTTGCTGTTCTTGCAACTGTTTGCTTATTTCAAATTGTATGTTTGCATTACAAGTCAGGGCTGATAACTTTTTTTCAAAGGGGCATCAAATTCTTTAAGCTGTTTTTTAACAGAACAAAACTTCTGTTCCTTAAGATAATTCTAAGAATACTTGTCCACTTGTTTCAATTTTTATTAAATGCAGTTTGTTCTGCTGCATTTGTCTTTGCAGCTTTTAATTTCTCGCAGGAGCAGGACTAAAAAAGTTTTGGATGAGGGGAGTAGAAAGGAAAGCTGCAAGATAGAGTTGACAGTATAATTGGATTTGAAGCAGCTACAGGCTGGGACTGTTGCAACAGCTGATTTGATCCTTCTGAGTTTCAAGAGCTATTTATGGTAGATTAGCTGTATCAAAGCTCTACTGTTCCAACCATAAAAGGTTGGTCCTATGTGAAGTTGCCACACTGCATTTGGCTTAGTCTTCCGAGGTTGGAGAGCCTATAGCTTTTTATGTGGATAAATCCAGTGATGGATGGAAATACTAAAGGCAGATCAAGGAATAACATTGTTGAGGACTTCGTATGGCAGCGAACTCTTAAAAGGAGATTTTCACTAATAAATTTTTTGCTCTAATGTTTGGAATCAGTATTTGGATATAGCTCCTGCATATTTACTGCATTTGGTGAACGCATGCTTTTAGGAAAGCGCTGTTCTAAATTTATCTGACTTATCTGAATCATCTTGACATGTACTTGCCAGCCTTGCATGTTGTTATTTGGTAACTTTTGTGAAGTCAGTTTTCTGTTTTCTTAGCGGGTGAGCGTTAGGCCCTTTGGAAAGGAATCTTAGCTGAAGTGAGAAACTTCTCTAAAACAAGAATTATGAAATTCCTGCCTGAAAAGAGCTTCAGGCATTATCAGTAACTATTTTGAGAAGACTTTGACCCCTTCTGCTGCATCTGTACCTTCTTTCTTTCCTCCCTTGTGTGAAGGCAGACAACTGGATTTTTTACAGCATTCTGAAGTAAGTAGCACCTCATTCGGAGAGCTTGCACGCAGTGGCTTGAGCCAGTTGTTTGAGAATATTTGCGGCTTTGTCAGGTTGAAATGTGAGTGGGTTTATTCCAGCCTGTGCATGCCAGTCATTCAGCCTTCCTTAAGGCATTTTGTGTTTTTATTCTCGTGGTTTTGCTTAGAGGATGAGTTCATTCTGCTATGAATGGAAAGTCCTGTCGCTGGTTGGTTTGTGTGTGAGGTGTCTCTCTTTTCTTTTTCCATTTTTAATATGTTAACCTTAGCCACAGTACTACAAGCTGCTATTAAGAATACTGCTATAAAACCAAAATTTTTCAGTAGTAATTTTCTCTTGTGTTTAAGAAGTTCTGTAAACACATGTGAATACTGTTGCATTGAATAACTGTGTTATATTTTGAGACTTGAAGTGTTCTGAAGAAAGCTTCCTCCAACTTCCCATTCTCTTAGTTTTAAACATTACCAGGACTCCACAGGTGAAAGTTACTGGCACTGTTTTACCTTCCTCTCCTGCAGCAGTATCAGCTGTTAAAGGTGGGGAGCATAAGGGGCAGGGGGGTGGGAAGAGGAGTTCCTTGCTTCAAGGATGTTCCAGATGTTGTATTTTCATTTCCAGAAACACAAGAATAGTGTCCTTGCCAAGGAAATAAATTTTCTGGTTTTTAGTTTCTCTTTCAGGAACTAGCAATTTAAGGCCATCTTCCATTTTCTTTGGATTACGACTCTGTATTTCTCTGTCAAATGGATCTAGAATTTTTATTCTGAATTATATAAACCTGTGTTTTAGCCTAGAGAATACCAGAAGACATGTCTGGAGAGTTACTGTTTAAAAACTACTTTATCAGTTTAGGGGTAGGAATATTTTATTGGAATAAAACCCCCCATATATTTAGTCTTTCTCACACAGACCTTGTTAGATATACATTTAAATACTCACCTCTATCTGCATATTTTATAGGAGATTGAATCCTTCTACCTGCAGAGGCAGTGAGGGTTAGGAAGAAACTGCCCGAGCAATATCCTCCTTCAGATAGCCTGTTAATTTTTGTCTTGGATTAACAGATGTGTACTTAAGTTTGATACTTGACTTTAAAATCTTCTTACGTTGCTTCCAGTAAAATTAGTCTTTTTAATAGGCATCCTTTTTTATATGATCTAATTTTTCTTTGCTACTTGCATTTTAAAAAGCAAGTTGACGTAAATTGCTCCACCATTTTAACATGCCTGTGTTGTGCTTTCAAACACTATAGTCTTAGTACATTTGTTTATGCAAAACATTACTAAGAATATGTAGAGTTTGTGGGTTTGGTTTTTTTTTTAAATGCAACATTGTCATTTTCCTTGCTTAGAACATGTTCACAAGATTGGCTCTTGTCTATGAAGCCTTTCATATAATGAACATTGGTGAAAATTGCACAAGCTTATTTAGTTTAAATTGCAATTGGCTGACTTCATGTTTGTTCCCCAATGTGTTGGCTGTTGTGCATGGCAATTTCACTACAATTTCAAAGAAGCAAAATCTCTGGAATAGTTTGCAGTAACAGGGTGGCTGAGGTTATTCACTTTGCAGAGGCATTGCAGTTCGCAGTGTGTTTTCTTGCTGAGTGTGTAGGCTTCTGTTTCTCCATGGAGAAGCCTCCATTTGGCATAATGGGGGGGGAATAGTGAGCTCTCAAAGGAAGCAGTGTGCACAATGGGCTCACCTTATTAATTCACTGGTTTTGCTACTTTCCCAACTAGGCACTTTAGAGTTAACAGACACATTGGAAGGTTGTGATTTTTAATGAGCAAAACATATCCTAGTTGGAATCTGCCTTAAGCAGATAAGAATGCGTTGGGTAACTGGTGATAAAAATGCTTCTGATGTCACTTACTCACATGGTGGTGTGTTGAAGGGAGTCTTTCAGTAGAGAGGGTACAGCAATTATGCATTAGGTCTTTGCTGATTTATTTGGATTTAGTTGATGGGTCTGTCTTTGCTCTAATGATGCCAGTTTTCAGAGTTTAAAAAAAAAAAACCTGTAAAATCAGATTTCAAAGACACAGATTAAGATAATTCAGATTTCCAGGCAAGTCTCTCTTCAGATATACAAAAAAGCATCATGTGGTGTAATAACTAAGGCCAGATAGGTTTCTAAAACAACTTAAGGCTCCATCAGACCGTTACACAGGAAGTGTGTCATTTCCCCACAGAACTGAGCCATTTGAAGCCGAAAGCTGCCATGCTGTTACTAGAGGTCTGTTACAAAGGAACTGGATTCAGGTGTTAGTGAGAGATTGCGTGCCAAAGTACTGTGAGAAGTTAATAATACTTCCGTGGAGTTAATGACTGCCAAATGTGCTCCTCATGGTTTATACCTGTAAAACTCTTGGCAGACAGCAAAGACCTGCAGGATTTAATTCTTGCTCTGTCATACCAGCCTTAGATTTAGACAAAATTACTGTCTATTCCCTAAAATAAAACAAAGCTAGCACTGTCTCCTATTAGCTCGCTGCAGAAGGAGGGAGGAGTGTGGATTAATGTTTCAAAACAGTTGCACCAAATGATCTAGGGAATATGCAAGTCGTATGTGCTTCACATGTGACTTTTTCAATCTTGCCCTTTCTGACAAGAAGCCCAGTTAAGCCTTAGAGACAGCTAGAACAACTCTTTAACTCTCAGAAAATAATTGCCCCAACTGTTTATATTAGAGTGAAAAATGGACAGTATTTCAATGTTGTTTTCCATTAAATGCCAACTGGCCCCAAAAACAAGGTGAGATCCTACTGGAAGCAATGTTTCAGGCAGTTGTTGGCACTCCAGCGGTGACTAGGGGTTGGTAATGCTAACCCTGTAGCCTCAAGTTAGGTCTGGGAGTTGAGAGACCTGGGTTCACTTGACTTTGGTGTCAGTCATCATAACACCTGCCTGCCTTCAATTTCCAATAAAAAAAACTTGCCTGATTTGTTAACACAGGCAACTGGAGCTGAACAACTGAGGCAGTTGTTGCTCCAGCAGCATTGGATTTCACTTTTTCTTCCTTTTCATTGTGAAGACAAGTAGCTATTTTTTGCTGTGAGTAAAGCTAACCTTGAATGATATATTTCTTATATGCTCTGGATGGCTTGACTACAATATCTCATTTGAAGGAAACAGACTCAAGGATTCAGTGTTGGTAATTCGAAGCAACATGATAAACTCTTGAAGTTGAGGGAAATGAAGCTTACTGCATGCCTTAAAAACCCTAACTAGAGTTAGTTTATACTAAAACTACTTCAAACAAAAAACATATGCCAACTCCCTGAGTTGCACTCAGTGAAACCTATGTGAATTGTACAAGCTAACTTTGAAAACATAGCTCAACCCCCATCCTTTCATTCTGATCAGATAGTAAGAGTCGTCTTTGCAAGCAAGGAATCTTTACGTTCACAGCTGGAGGTTTTGTTTCAGAATGGGAAACTTAATTTTATAACTGTAAAATGAACTTGGGTCTTTAAAGGCTGCGTTACAGTTACAGGTTTAAATTTCTTATTAAATTATCAGTGGGGAAACATTAGTAGAAAAAACTTATACCTTATAAAATAGCACAGAATACATTTTGGTTATAGACCTCTACATATTAAAATATTCTGATTATCAGTACACAGATATCTAAAGGTATGCTACAAATTAATTGTGGCAGATGCAATTTTGATATTGCCAAAATGCATTTGTCAGTTTATATGTGCAAATTTGGAGTTATGGATGTTTTAACAATTGCTTTGTTAGTATTTGGGGCGGGGTGAGTCCTGCCACTCAGCCGTTTAAAACTGAACTGAGCAATTAACACAAAAATGTTCCTGTACCTCTGCAAAAAATCAAGAACTTTGCACTTTCAGTCAACCTTAACCAACTGTACTGAGAATGAACAAAACCATTAGAAGGTTTTTTTGGTCAGTTCTGCTTATATAGCAATCATCTAGAATTGTGCTTCAAGTGGTTACAGTTACTTTGTACCTGAAACACTAGTGAATCCGAACACTTCTGGAAGAAATGTATTCTGTTTGTAAAAATTGTTTATATTTGGTGTGTGGACAACTTTGGTATTTTTTTCCTTGTTGAAATTTCTAGAAAGGATAAGGGTCTTTTTGGCTTATTCAGACCAAGAAAGACTAACTGAACTAACCATTGGCATGTAGGAATCTGCACCAAGTCTCCATCTAGCTACTGATTGCCATGTGTATTTGAAGAGTGACCTGTCCAGCCAGAGAACTCATGGAAATGTAGAAAACCTGGTTACTTGGAAAGAGTAGCAAAGAATTGGTTGCCTTGAAGTATCTTAGAGCTCAAAAGAAGAGATTTGATGATCACATGGTCACACGTAGCATATTGTGCCACATAAGAGAGATGAGTGTTCAGCTTAGAGGAACTCTGGTAACTTGGAGTTGTGAAGTTAAAAAAGCTCCCATAAATGCAAATGGTTGGCATTTCTCTTCTGACCAGAGGCTGGAAGCCTTTGCTGATCAGTCATTAGATGAAGTCACAACCCTTTATGTGTAAGCTTTCTGTTTAGGTGGGCTCAGGAAAAATGATCCATCCTGGCACTTACTCAGAGCCATAAAGGCCTAGTTTTTCCAGTGTTAATCATGTTTCTGGCTATTTGGATGATGTATATTTGCTGGCTGTAAGGATTCGTAATGGTTGAGTCAAAGGAGAAAACATAGCATCAACACACTTCAGTCCAACATTTTGTTCTCTGAGCTAGTAATGTGTGTCAGACATATTAACTAGGAGGATTTATAGCAATTACTAATTGCAGAAAAACATAACATCATCGATAAGACTGTTCTTCATAGCTGCCCTGCTTTAAACAAGGGAGATCAAGAGCAGCCTTGCTGTTCACTTGCTTGTAGGCTGATGTTTAGGGCTGTCTTGAAGTGGGTTCAGGCTGGTGAGTTTCAAATTCAGGTCTCCCCATTTCTTTTGGAAATACCTAGGCAATTCAGACACCATTTAATGAGGCCAGTCACATTCTTACTACTTGTCAGGACTGATGGTTGTTGTCCACCTATGTTTGACACTCAAGCACACCTACTGGATCATGTTCCTGCAAATGTTTAAGGCTAGGGATACCAAGTTCTTCTGACTGCTTTAGGCAGCTGATGGTTTGGATTGGCAGATGGGAATGGTGGAAGTGGCAACCTTGCTTGAAAATACCAGTTTAGAAATCCCTCCTACTTGCCCCCCCTTCCCAGTTTGCTCCTGAACCACTCTCTCCATGTGCATCAGTTGGCTACATGACTGCACAGATCGGGGAACTGCTCTGCCTGAGAACTTTTTTTCCCTTCCTCTCTAGCCCCATGGGTTCCCCAGTCCTGCTCACCATGGCTATGCCAGTGCAGGTGCTGCTTCAGTGGGGGTGGGAGGAGTCAGGGTTAGAAAAGACCTGCTCAGTGTGGGAGTGAGAATGAAGGACAGATGAGTAGGGAACACTGTGTTGGCTCTGGTTAGATGGCAGGAGAAGGGACAAAAACTGTGGGCTCTATGAGCTGTGAGGTACCTCAGTGGTTTGCATTGTTTTCACCACATCAGGTGGAATGTCAGTATCTAAATGTTTGCAACTTGAGGTCTATCGTACTGTGTTCACGATAGCGTCAGTTTGCTTGATTTAGAGGCTTAAACAGACCATGGTAAGGCAGGTAGGACAATGTGTTGTGTGAGTGTTGTGCTAATATTCTTATGCCAAAGAGCACTTCTTATTTTAAGACACCATATTGATGCTTGGACCAAGCCTACCGCTGTTTCTTCTAGCCCCGTGTTGAAATTGCCCAGTTGTCTACTTGCCTTTGTGCCATGCTTCTGAAAGAGCATCATGGGGACTTAAGTCTGAACAGTCTTCTACTTAAAATTAGTTAGTTCTGCACCTCTCATTTGAGATTTAAGTAAACTTTTGTCTTGAATTATGAAGGCTTATATACTGCCTGTGCTGGGTTGTTTGGACTTAAGTAAAAATAGGTGTAAGTAAAGCTAGGGTATAATTCTGAAGTGCAGCTGCAAAAGACTTGTGTTTGATATCACAGAAACTTTGCAGCTTGATTGAAGCCAGCACAGAAGTAGCTAGTTTCTGGTGAAACATTAAATGGATGAGTATTTCTGAATTAAAGCTGGGGCCAGTAATTGAGTAGACTTTTACGAGTGACTTGCAATTGCCTGTGATGATGCAAGACTGAATGCAGACAATGAAATGTCATGACAACACAACTCTGTGGAAGTTAATTGTCAGGGAAAAAAGTGACTCCACACACATTCCTCTCAGCAAACACTTAAGATAAGTCAAGAACTATCCGGCTTAGTTGCCCTGGCTTGTCTTTCTGGCATCGCAAGTAGCCTTCCACAGCAGGTCACGCTCCCTATGCAAGACTTTGGAGAGGCAGAGAGAGAGAGGAAAGAAAGCAGGAGTTGAGAGAGATCAAGGATTAGGGACCAGGCTTTGAGACTGAAACCTAGAGCTGGTTTCAAGGAGAACCAAGGGAAGTACTTAGGGAAGAGGAGCGCTCTCATGCTTTTGTTTTTACTGCCTTGATTGGATAAATGGGCTAGTTTAAACAGGATCTTCGGGTCACCTCTCTGCTGGGAACAGACAGGGTTGATATGCTGGGATAACAGTCTAAGATTTAATCTGAGTATTGCATCATGGGATTACACCCTAGGAGGTGTAAATGACTCATTCTCAATCTGACTTCACTTACATGTCATGTACCCTGACAATGCCTCGTTTGGCACCTTGGGATATTTTACTACTTGTTCATATCTTTGATTCAGTGGCTGTGAAGTGCAACCTGCTGCTTGACTTCAGAGTCTAACAAATGGTTTGAGTTGAAATGAACTCCGGATTGATTAACACTTATGAATTGCTTCTCTCTTGTGACATGTGACAATGAGTTGAATTACCAGGTACTTTTCTGGTGTTTGCGTTGCTTCCACAAACCTGGATTTTTGTGTTGAACGCTATTTCCTTATTAGCAGGGGAGCAAAACTTAAGCGTGGCCCTTGCATATTCTGAGACTGGCAGGCTGAAACCTAACCATGAAAACTGATGGAGCTTAGATGCGCCCTTCTGCCTGCAAAGGGATGCTTTACTGCAGCTCCTGCTGGGCAGACATGTGTGAATCTTCCTGACGCAGAGGAGTAATTCTGTCAGTTCACTGGGGGTTAAGTCTATTCAGTAGAGTACAGTAAAAAACAATGTAGTTGGTGGTACTGTTCCCATGGCCATCAAGCTGTACTTGCTGTGGGTGGTCTAGCAAGGCAGACAAGCTCTAAACGTTCGGAAATACTTACATAATTCAGGACCCTGACCCTGGCCAACATGGCTGTATATCCTATGAGAGTATCGGCTGCCAAAAAAAATTGGGCATTCAGCTTTACCCAGCCTATCGTGTTTTTCCTTGTAGCTAAAAGTCCTTCCTACAACCAACTGCCAAGTGTTATAGCTGTTTAGCTTTAAGGGTTGACAGCTACCCAAATCTGGTTTTATTGCAGGCTAGAGATTTAGCTTGCAAGTTGCTAAAAATAAATAAATAAAGGGGGGGGGACACACACGGAGAGGAGGGAGTTTTGCAGGGCAGACTTAGAGTTGGGGTTTTCCCCCCCCTTCTTTTTGGAGCTCTTAAAAAAGCAAAAATCTAGCTTTTAGTTCAGGGGTTCTTGAAGTAAACTATTTTAACCTTCTGTTGTTGTTTAAAATAATAATAATAACAAAAAACCCATTCTGCTTCTAAAGGAGATCTCTTATAAGTGAAACGTCCCCCTTCCCCCTCCACCACAAAGGATCTATCCCTATTAGGGCAAACAGGCAGCTTGTGACTTTGACAATAGGTCTTTGTGTTCTGAAGACATAGCATAAATTATTCCCTCCCCTCCCCAAAGAAGTCTGGGAAAGAAAAAAACAAGGCCAAATAGCCTGGTTTCTCCACAGAAGCAAACCAGAAATACTGTAATTTAACCACAGTGATGCTGTGCCTGCTGTACCCCAATCAGTGTCAAGGACTGCCTATAGTACAAAAGCTTTTCACCAGGTTTTGGTAAGAATTTACAATTCTATTCCCGAACACACTCTCTGGCCAAAGCTGTGGCCTGGGAGCTAGAGGAAGCATCAAGTGAAAAATGGCGAGTGATGATGTTCTGTAAAGCCATTTTATTTACGGTACTTCAGACTTTCTGGACTGGCCAACAGGCCATTGTATCAGTCACAATTTTAGCCTTTCCCTTTTTAAAACAGGATCATGACTACATCCTTCAGGACTTCTGACCTTTCTTCTTCACTGTCTGAATTGCTGGTCTCTAATTTCCCCTCCCTTTCCCTTCAAGGATTATACCCTTTTTTATTACTTAAGTTATTCTTTATCTGCATTTCTCTCCCCCTTTTCCCCTGCTAACTTTGAGTAGTCTACAGGCTCCATTTAGAGGCACCTTTAAATATTGCATTTGCCACATGGTGCTGTTGGAAATGACTCTTCCAAATTGAGAGGTTTTCATTGCTTTGTAAATATTTGGCGCAGAAACTTTGATCTTTCATAAAGAGGCATTCAAACGTCTTACCATGTTTGTTCTGAAGTGGTGGTGGAGAGGGGAAAATCACATAATTGCATCAATTGTTCTAAGGTAAGGTTTGACGATACCTTCAGAAATATCTGGGACCAGTACTGTTTAATATCATCATTAGTGATATAGACAGTGGGATCGAGTGCACCCTCAGCAAGTTTGCAGATGACACCAAGCTGAGTGCTGCGGTTGACACGCCAGAGGGACGGGATGCCATCCAGAGGGACCTGGACAAGCTGGAGAAGTGGGCCTGTGTGAACCTCATGAGGTTCAACAAGGCCAAGTGCAAGGTCCTGCACCTGGGTCAGGGCAACCCCC
>NW_008824941.1:484794-491542 GCF_000699105.1 Pygoscelis adeliae
GGTCAGGTTGGACGGGGCTCTGAGCAACCTGATCTAGTTGAAGATGTCCCTGCTCGTTGCAGGGGGGTTGGACTAGATGACCTTTAGAGGTCCCTTCCAACCCACACTATTCTATGATCTGTTTAAATTCGTTTTGTTAGGAAATGGCAAAAGTAGTTCTGAGCTTTCTTGAGCTGCCTCTCTGCTGACAAAGGAGAAGCATAGCCAAGGAATAGATGAGAGGAACGACAAATGCTATTTGGCTTTCTAGTTTTGCTTTCCAGTTTGCATGAATATTAGGAGGAAGCTTCTAAATAACTGACTAAAAATACACCTGGCTTAGTACATTTAATGTAGCCTTAAATTTTACATGCTTTACAAACTGTGCACTTAACATTTGTTGCATGATCCAGGTTCATAAGGGCGTTCAATTTACCTGCACTATGAACTTTTAGTGAGCTCTCCTTTCAGAACTGGAGATGCTTTACGTCTGGGGATGGTTGGGTCACATGTGTGTGAAATACAGTAATGTCCAAGCCACTGGTTTAAAAATGCAGCACTGTCACAGTTCTGAAAAAAATAAACAACTGTCAAACAAATTATATATTTTGGTACAGAAGAACTGTTTATGCCTCTTGGTAATGGAATAATGTGTCACAAACTTTATTTAGCTGTTGCAGTGTTTTGCAGTGCCAGTTTCATCTGACTTGTAGCACTTGCTGAAGCAAGCTGACTGCATGAAATAGTTGTCTGTACACATCTCATAAACCCCTTGTGGTTTGGGCGACTGTTCTCTCACATAGGAGCAGCTTTTGAAGGGCTGGTTGTCGTGTGCTTGGCTTTTAATTCCAGTGGCATATAGGAGGAGAGAAACAGGAGGAGATAAGGGAGAAACAGGTTTTATAGCCTAGAACCAATGAGGCCTGTGAAGAAGCATCACATCCAGCAGAGGGATTAATAGGCATCCTTAGCAGTAGCACTCGGATGTCTGCTGTGTCTATTAATCTTGTGAAATGACCTAGATGGTTGGACCAACTGCAGGCTTGATGCACTTTCTGACAGCATAAAACTGGCTTGTAATAAAAATGCTAAGGAAAGAACCTATTTAGGAACTGACATGCCATTGGGTTTTCATAAATCCCTGGCAAATGAATATTCATAAACCAGGCTATTAAAATTTTAAGAGAACCTTGAGGGGGTGATGATGTCAGACTCCAGAGTTAATTATAGAGATGGTAAAATTCTTGGCTAACTAGGCTGAACATGCTCTCACAATAGTTTTTACACAATACAACAATCAGAGGGAGCCACAGTGTTGGATGTAGGTTCTGAATCTCTTAATATATTCCCTGAACTGAAAGTCTACCAGTGTAGAGAAGAGGAAGTATTTACTTCCAGCTACTGTGGAAATAAATGAGCTTCAAGTAGTTGAGTTGCTGATCATTTCTTTTGTGCTTATTTTTGTTACTGAATTGGTCACAATTTCTGGCTTGCTTGCTTGCCATAAAGTGCCCTGCTGGGCTGGGAAGCATGTGGTGGCTCTCTTGAAAACTGCCAGTTGTTAAATGCAATCTGTAGCGTTCACTAGACTCATTACTGGGGATACTAAGACTACAGTAACTTATTCAAGGTAGCGATCAGTTTTAAGGATTGTTGCTTTCTTTTAAGAGACTGTATTCCTCTCAAAAGAGTTATGAAAAACATCTGATTTCTGTTTTGTAGGATAGCAGTATTTTATAATGCTTTCAGAATTGGTGAGGGGTTGGAGAGAGCTACAGAGGTCGCGGTTCTAGTCCCACTGGGCAGAAACGAATTGAAAAATCTCTAACTTCTGGTGGTGGTCGGTGTACTTTTATTTTTCCTATTGCATTTTTCCCACAGTATTGATTGAAACTTTGAAAGAAATGCCAAAGCAAATCCTTCATATGTGTCATTGTAGTGGTATGATGGGCAAAAACGCTGAACAGGATTCTAGCTACCCTGGAATCAGGGTAAAGACCTAAATTTTAGGACCTTACCAAAATTAATGTTACTCTTCTACTTCAAATAATACATACTTCCTTTCTTAAATAGAAAGGGTGAAAAGGAATAACATGTAACTGTGTTTCTTGAATCAAGATCTGTAACACAGGACCCTTTTAATAGTGCAGCCCATAGGAGGAAGAGGAACAAAATAATACTTGGAATTTCTTTTAAATCTGGTGTAAAGTTAAAATCTAAATCAAATCAAACTAGTAATTTGTTTTGGTCAAGGAACTAGAACAGCTGATCACCCCCTTTCTTTTACCAGAGCAAGGAACAGTAAACACTATAAACATAGATGAAGCAGTTCTTAAATCCCAGCAAAAAGCCTGAAAACAACTGCAAATCTCAAAACATGCTAAATAGGATTCTGAAGGTTTGGGAGGATTTAGAAAATCGTTCCAACTTGTTTTGAAATGGAAATCTTTCTTTTTAAGACACAACCCTTCAGCAGTCATGAATCTAAATGAGATGCTATATGGCCGTAAAAATATAAAAAGTTTGAAATATACTTTATCAGAAACAATGCTCCCAAGAGCTCTCACCAGCTGGGGGAGTGAAACAGGAAATAGCTAATGTCTAGTGAGATGTGCTGCAATTTTGAGAGAAAGAAAATCAATTAACCTCAGCTTTCAGCAGCCCTTGTTGTAGGGTGACTAAAGAGGCAGTGTCTGCTTTTGGGTGTAAAACACAGGCTGCCTTTTTGACAGAGGCCTTTGGAGTCCTCTGAGAGGAAAACATCACTTTATCACTTACCTAATCTTGCAGTTTGCGTAATTAAGTAAGCATGAATTCTTCCACTCTTATTGCTCGGTCTTGAGTCCTTTTACTACAAAGGGACTAGTGCCACAGAAACTGTCTTTCCCCCACCTGCCTCTTCCTGCTTTAAGCTTACCAAAGATGCTTTAACTGTGTGGCCTCTCTACATAAGATCAGGCAGGAAAAATAAAAATATATATTTGCAAAATGTGTTTCGTGATGGAAAACAAAGTTCAAGACTGTTCTGGATGAGAGCCTTTTGAATGTAACGTGCAGGCAGGCAAAGTTGTGTTGATTGCATGCATGCAGGAGACAGCAAGGCTACTTGCCACAGAGGAAGAACTGAGCAGATGCCAAACCATCACAAGCCTGTCCTCTGGGAAGAAAAGCCTTGTTTGTTTGAAGTCCAGGCTTTTCCTTAGCAAATTAAGTTTTTTTAGTAGGTATTTCCCCTTCTTTCTCCCATAATTGCCTCATTGTTATGTTGCTATTGTACTTGGTTTTCTTGTCTGAATTGTTCAGACTTTCTAGACTGGGGAATCTGCATTTTCATGCAGATGCAGACCATGTCTGGTTCAAGAGATTCTTTGGGTACTCTCCCAAGGTGAGCAGTATTCACAGGCCTAAGGACTGGTATAATCAAATCAACCATCCATCAAAGGATGGACGCAAATGGTTTCTGTCATTACAGCCAGGTGTTTCTGTGAACACTGTGGTCTAGAAAGATTGGAAGTGAGAGACTGGCTTGGTGGTGATGGTCCACCCAGCACCAGTGCTAGGCATCTGCAACGAAGTGGACATTTTTTCCTCAGCTTGACAGCACTGAAGCCAGTGCTCCAGGAGGACCGTAGGGGATAATCCAAGCTAAAGATTGTGCAGAATGTGAACTTTAACTTCTGGAATAAAAGTTCTTTTTCTGAGGAAGATTAAAGTACCTTTAAGTAGATACCTCCTCTTTTTGTTTTGCTTTAATGCCTTTTTGTATAGTTCCTGTGTCTGACCTTGGCAATATCTGAGAGGAAGAAGATAGGGAAGAAAACCTGAATGGAACTTGATCGAGTCTTTTTTCCAAAAGAAAAAAAGGCGAAAGAAAAATTGCTGAAGATAAGGTAACTTTCCTAGCTGAGAGCATTTCTTGGTGTGAGAGAAAGCAGGGTGGAGAAAGGAAATGCAAACAGATCCTGGTGTTTCACTTCAGGTCAGGTTGTAACTTAAAATTCCTGGGGTCTCCTCTTCTCACTTGGTCTCCTCTACCGCTAATGTTCCTGAGACTCCTGGAAGATAGGCTGGCCTCAAGTTTTAGTTCCGTTTATTTTTGTCAAAGTGGGCTGGTCAGCAGCTGTGTAAAAATAGTGTCTCCTCCCTGTCTGTGGGAAGAAGGGGATGTGGTCTCAAGGAGCCATCCTGCAGGTATTGCAGTGAACAGACAAGCACTAACGCCGATGTGTGAGCTGCGTCTTATTCCTGCATTTTGGTATATTGATGGTGCCCAATGTCAAGCTTTAAGTCCAGCCACTTGTCAGCACTTCAGTTAGCTCCCTGTCCTCGTCTCATTCATAACCAGTGCTGCCTGTGCGTTTCATATGACTGTGCCCTCTTATCTGGAGCCACTCCTTGCTCTCATGAGCAAATACGCTGCAATCCTGAAGATAGCACTGTGATACAGGCAGTAAGTGTCCTAAAAAGTATAGTTGTGTGCAGGATTTATATGGAGCTCTGGTCTCTGCCTAAAAGCAGATACTAGAATTCTCTTCTTCCCTTTCATGATTAATAAGCAATTACAAAGGTGGGGTTTTTTGTTTGTTGGCTTTTTCAGGCCGTAAACTCCACATTTGTTTTTTGTACAGGGACAGTTAGAGGAGCATATGGCTGTATTGATTGTGCAGAGCTGCCAGTCATTTTGCCAAGTTGTTAGTTTGCATGTGGCCATGCAGCATTTATGAAAAAGCCCTGCCCTGCCTGCTCCTGCATTGTTTCCAAATAAAGGCATGTCTGAAAGGGGAGTTAAGCCTCCAACTGCTGGACCTTAAAAAAAAAAAAAAGACCTTTTATCCATGGATTGAAAAGAGGTGATTTATCTGCAACAAACTGTTCCTTACCCACCCACCCCCTTCCCTTTCTTAAATTAAGTAAAAAAGTTGCTTTTAAATTTAAATCATGCAAACTGGGTGTTTTACACTCATGCTCTGTAGCAGACAGTTTAGGAGCCAAACCATCAGCCCTGGAGTCACCTCAAACTTATTAAAATGTCCAATCGATATATTTTTTTTTTACACTTAGAGGAGTTTAAACAGAAAATGCTCATGTTCCTGGAAGGTATTTAATAAGTGAGTCTTTCCTTGCATATAAACTCTCATCTATGTGATGAGTGGAGAAGTTGAACGGCTACCTTTTATAATGCAAGTAGTTTGGGTGACTTTGTTTTTTATTATTTCTTAAGTGAGAAGTACTATTTATCAGGGTTTAATACAAGTTTGAAGCGACATGATGGTGTTTTGCTTTATGATCTAAGGACAAAGCTAATGTGAGGTTGTTCGGAAGAGGTAATTTATTAGACCAGCTGGTATGGGGGGAAAAAATGAGACAAGCTTGCAGGCACACCAGCACTTCATCAGGTCTGAAATAGAAGCAGCAGGTTTCAAGGTTAAACAGAAGTTACGAAAAACTACTCAGTTTAATCAGACACGTGTTGAACTGTCAAAGAAGAGCTTGCTGGTATGATATTCCTTCAGTGGAGAGGGGAGGGTGAGAACATAATTGTTTTACTGGAGGAAGAAATAAGGAGATTACAGCCTGTTAAACAGGGAGAGGCTATAAAACCAGTACCTGGTGGGCCTGTGACTGTTGTCGGTATCTAGGGGAATTAGGAAATTTTAGTTCTTTGTCTTCTATTTGGAAGGCTTTATTTTTGTAGGGTTTTTTGAGAATCCAGATTGCAAGATCGGTCATTTGTAGACAAATAGAGTTGGGTTTATCTAAAGGAACTTAATCAGGCAAATCTAGTTTCAGGCACTCTTTGTCAGCTGGTTTCCATTCTTAGCCTACACTGCTAACTTAAGAAGTTGCCTAGTAGTCAGTTCGTAGTTGTAAAGATAATGGCAGAAAGGAAAAAAAAAACCTCTATTGTTTATTCTTTTTTTTAAAAAAGCACGAAGTATTTACTTCCAAAATCAGATCAAATCTATTCTAACAAGAAGCCTTTAATGCTAGTGGGTTTTTTAATCTATTATTTTCCTCAAGCAGAAACAAAATTCAGAGTTGAAATATTAAAAAAAAAAACCAACCCAATTTCAAGGCTTTGCAGAGAGACAGATGCTTTACTTGTGCTGCTAACAGAGTCGGCAATGTGCTGTTTTTAAGCTTTGAATTAGGATGTTTTATCAACGTGGTTTCAATACACATCTGATGATGCACTGTCAATGCATATTGGACTATACACTGTGGAGAGCAGAGGAAAACTATACAGTGCTCTTTCTAAAGCTTTTCACTATTTTTCTATAGTGCTGTATCCTAAAGTGATTAATATTATAGTTAAAGCAATGTCAGATTAAACATGTTAAAGTAGAAGTCATTATCTTCTAACTTGCTCATCTGACTTCTTAGTTCTTCTTAATGGGCTGTCTGTACAAATGCCCTCTTAAGTTAACCTCTGTATATATTAGCAGTTGCTTTTAAAGTTATGGTATCTGGCTTTATCATGCAAAACTGACTTTCAATATCAATTATAATGCTCAAGACGATTGATGCTGTTTGAGTGATGTCAGGAGTCCCGGGAACCAGCCTGTTCTTTTTTCTGAGTCCCACTGCTGTATGTTATGAGGGCAGAACTGTTTACTCAGCTGTGTCCTGTTAGTACCGCAGAGGCTGGATAGGTAACCCTTGCATTTAACCCAAGTTCTGGGTAGGTGGAGAAGGTCAGAAAAGCTTAATCTAATTTAGATAAATTACTTACCAGGAAAGGGGTGTAGCTGTGCTAGCATTTGTCTTT
>NW_008824941.1:491574-497971 GCF_000699105.1 Pygoscelis adeliae
CTCCAACCGGCTGAACCAACAATTTGAAAAAAGTTGTCATGTATTGGGAGCAGTTTAACAGCAAGTAGGATATATTGAGGGAGAGACCGCAGCATCTTCTATGATCCTTGATGATGTAGGATATGGTGTATCTGTGTCTTGGCTTCCTTGAAGGCAGTTTTACAGAAACTTTCAAAGATTAAGGTATGTTACATGGCTAGCATTGGAGCCAAGGTTTTTATGTTTTGGTCTCAAATTTTGTCAAGAAATTACCTGTGACTAGTTGTGAATGCCCTCCACCACTACCACTTCAGTAGTAGTACCACTGTTTTAGTAACATGTCTTATGGGTCTCGGGACACTTCCTGAAAACCTAAGCTGGACATCAAGTCACCCTAAGACTGGTCTTGAGGCATTAGACGGCTTGAGTGTGGCCTCTGTGTAGCAAGTTCACAGGGAACCTAATATTAGAAGGTAAAACTAATATATTGTTTTAATATTTGACCAAAAAAGAGTAGCAGCATTAGGCATTCAAATAATTTTTGATGTGGAACAAGTTACAGAAAAACTGTCATCTAACTGGAGCTTAATGGATGTGGTAGCTCAGTTCTAACAGATACGGGCTTTGTTTGTATATTAGCTGCGCATTGTATAAGTAGCTTTTTCTTATGGCAAAGGTAGCCAGCATGCTTTATAAAGTTGGAATAAGAGTATTTGTAGGACCCCATTCTGATGCATTAATGCTACCAGTACTTGGCAAGAAAGAGAATGAACTGGCAAAACACTTGATGGGATTAAATATGGCGAGGGAAAAAAGGTATTTGTAGCAATTCCAGTAGAAGGAGATGGGTATACTTATATTATTCTGACGTAATGGGACCCAAAATCTGTTCTGAGTTCTTCCTACCATCTTATTTGCCAAACCCTCTCTCTTAGTAAGGATAACTGAAAGGAGTCAAGTCCTGCTGCAGTCTCTAAACTTTAAAACTGAAGTATCCTGTATGGAGTGCACACTTGTTTGTTTTCTTCACAAGCTAAGGCATTAAGGGGAAAAAAATTAAAAATGTCTATGAACAGGAGCAGTTAAGCCTTTAGGTAAGGAGATAGAATTAAAATGTAAGTTTTATTTTTCTGGTGGGGGATAAATTTGTTACAGTATTTTAACAATGTGTTAAATGTTGTGTAAAAGGATGTTCCTTTTAAGATGGTTGCCACAAAGTAGTGAACGTGGAACACCCTCGGTGGCATGCTTCACCCATTAGAAAAAAAAGCACCACAACTAACAGTTTATCGCTAACACAGAGAAACAACTGCTTGACTTTTTAAGTGAAACAAGGCAGTGGTCTACACTGATGTAGATTTCTAGCATTCCTGATGCTGATTCACCTTGGCATCCCTTAGTCTCCTCCTTTCTCTTCCCTGCCTTTCTATGTTTGGAAGTCATTTTTCAAGGTTACTTACCAAGCTGCCTGCCTTCTGCTTCTCTTTGCTTCCCGATTACAGGACAAAAAGATAGGATAGGTGAATAAGACTCTTTCAATCAAGAGTTGTGTGTTTATTCTAACAGAAAATTTTCTTACAGTCAATAGATGAAAAAAAATCTTTAAAAAAATCCCAACCAACCAAACTTTTTTCTTGTGAACTCTTTGTAAAATCCACTTTCTATGCAGATGTTTTTTACACACCCTCAGACCCTTGAAATATAAGAAACTGGATGCTCTCACACTGTTCCTCATAACGACTTGCAAGAAATACAGATAATTCTTGGCAAAGAAAAAGCTCCCCAAAAAGCAACTAGTTGAGAACTTACATATGCCAAACTGTTTAATAGAATACTTTCACACACACACCCCCTTGAGGGAAGAAAGTGAGAATTTGACTATAAAAATGAAATTATGCTTTCCAAGTGAAATCCCTATATACTGTCCTCTCTAGGAGCAATCCTCTAGTTTTGTTCAGCCTTCATTAAATAGCATTCTAGTGCTCCGGATCTCTTTGGATAGGATTTTGTTATTTTACTGCATATTGTGAGCTAATGCAACTCCTGGCCTTACTCCAGCCTGTGCTGTCTTGACATCTAGACTTTGGGTATAAGCTGCTGATTATGGTTTCAAACTTCCCAGGAAGCAAAAATAAAGAGCTGAATAAAATGCTGTAGCTTTTCACAGTGATCTCATGCATGGCCACATGCTGTCAGGATGTTTAAGTTTCTTGTACTGAATTTTAACACAGGCATACTTTCCATGGGAGTTTAAAATACTGCTGTAGTTTGACTTAAAGCCATTGGCAAGCAATACACTTACAAGATAGTCTAAATGTCTTGAATTGTAGCCTTGACTGAGCTTTTTTCTGTTTACTTTACTATTTAAGAACTTGATTTTTTAGTCAAAGCAAGATACGTATATGCTGAAGTGCAATACAAATTGTTAAATCATTTAGAGAAGCTGCTGGATTACCTAGCTCTTCTACTGTTTTATTTAATTCGGTTTTTCCATTAGCACTTGTAAAAATCAGGCCAGGTGTAGAAAGGCAGTGGGGAAAACAAGCGTCTTGCTTGGACTTCAGAATCCTTTGTTTGGAGTGTTGATACATAACTTAATAGTAAATGTGCTAGTAGTGCTGGTGTGCCGAAATAAAGTTCCCAAATAGCTCCCTGAGGCTCCCTGCTGTAGGAAGAAGGACTATTTTCATGCCATAAGAATACCTTTCTGCAGACTCTGTGAGCAGGGCACTGTGCTGACAATAAACTTGGTGCATTCAGTGAATTTCTCGTGTACCTGTCCCGTACATGCTCTGATAAAGTGCTGAAGCTCATGTACCACTGCAGTTTATTGCTTGGATCACGAACTGTGGGTCCAGCCTTAGCTGTGGCTGTGGGGCCTGTGAGGATGATGGGGCATTTTAACAATGAAGCTTCTCAGGGTCCACGCACCCCAAAATTCCCCAAGGCTTGCAACATCTCATTGCTCCTGAGAACTGCAAGGTCCTTGACTTGGAGAGAGTGTGGTGTGGGTGGTGAAGAGAAGTCTTGCTGTAGAACTTGCCCCGTTTCCCATCCTGAGCTCTGTCTTCCTGCAGTGACTGAACATGTTGCTGCCTCGTCTGAGCTAGCTGAACATTTAGCTCAGCACTAGACTGCGCTCACATGTGATGGGCCCCTAGTGACTGAGGGTTTTGTAGCATCACCTGGCACAGGGCTGTGTCCCACTGTGTCCTGCTGGCAAAGAAGCATTTCGATGTGATTTTGATGATAATGCACTATTCCTCAGCAGTGGTTTTGCCTCACTTTTAGACAAATACTACTGTAGGTATATTTTAAAAACTTGGGTTGTAAGGCCTGCCTTGCAAGGACCTAGTCCAGCACCCTTTCTGTAACTGGTTGTTAGTGTATTACTATAATAACCAATGACATCAAGACATTTAGGGAGTCCTTCATTCTTTCCAACTGTAATTTGTTCAAGCTGCTTCTCTTCTCTCTTTCAAGGGATGTCTCTGTTTTTTCCATTACACACGCTCAGTGCCTCTCTTCAAACAGTACAGCATTCCTTTGATGCTATCCATGGGACAAACAAGTTGACTGATGAAGGGAATTTACCTGCAAAAGAAAAGTGTCCAAGACTATCAGCATGCTTACACTATCACCTTCTGGTTGTTGGCCTGCACCGTAGTGTGCTGCTGAAGTTAAGCTTTGTGTGCTCCACATTGGTTCAGCTCTCACAAATGCACATCCTTAGTTTCCCATGTGCAGATCTCCCCTAGTAAAGGGGAGAGTAAGTATCAAGTCTGCTAGATTGGACAGCCCTTTACCAAAACCTCCTGGAGAAGGAAAACAAAACCCTGCTCAAGAAGGCAGCCTGGTTTGGGGAGGGGGTGGAATGGAGTAGGTAGAGAGAGCCGCTGGGGTGGGACTGAGTCTCTAATGGGAGAGTCTGCAGTGGGAGCTGGAGAAGAGCCAGGGGAGAAGTGGAAGTAGATTTGGAAACACTGAAGAATACAGGTGGGATTACCCATAGGATGGGGTGCAGGAGGAAGGTGGAGGTATGCAGAAGGCAGCAGAAATAAAATCAGAGGAGAGGGATTGGCAAGGATGAGAGCTAGGAGACTAAAAGGAGGAGAGCTGGGAATGGCAGTTACAGTCTCAGGAAGATGCCCGAACTTTGGGGCAAGTACAGCTGAGCTCCTCCCATGTGGCAGTAAAAGCTGTGGTGTGGCAGAGCACTCCTTCCCAGCCATCACACAGGCATCAAGGTTTCACCAGCCTTGGGGGCTGTCCTCTGTACGTTCCCGAAGTGGTTCAGGGAGGCTGGACTATAACAAACCTCTTGGCTCCCCAAGCAACTGCTCTTGTTCTTTCATTTGTAGGCTGTTTTCTCTGCTCACTACATTTCATTTGAACAAAGTCACAATGTTTTGCTTTTGAGCTTGAACTGACCATCCGTACACCGGGGGAAGAACACCTCCCCATTACCGCACTGAAACCCCATCTGTCTTCTCAGTGAATGTGTGCCTGCAGCACATAATTGTTGATTACGTGGTAGATGTGTCTCCTCTCGTGTGACTGAGGATTGGGGTGGCAGTTGACTCTTGTAAGGTCACTGGAGGAAGTGGCCTGTTTGGGGGGAGTGTGTGCGGAAAAAATTCTTCAGCCTTGATTTAAAGTAGAGGTCTTATGTGAGCCATTACTCTGTTCTTTCAGCATCACCTAGGATATGCATAGATTTTGCTAAAATTACTTTTCTAACCTGTTCTTGAAGAATTCAGTAAGAACTTTACTCTCTAGCTCTGCACCAGTCAAGTATAACCGAGTATGGTAACTACGCTTTGTCCTGAGCAACGAAAAAGCCATGCTTCTTTGTGAGGGTGCCTTCTCTACCATTTAGGTGTCCTTTTGCATTTAAGATATTTAGAATACAGATTAAAAAATGTTAATTCTTTTTTAATTTTTTTCCCACCTTTAGCACAGTGGAGGAGATACTGTTGTATTTCTAAACTGTCCCAAAAATTCCTTCCTGAAGCCTGACTGTTGGAATTCTTAATGTCTGTGAGCAAAGATGGAAAATGGGAGTGTTAGAATGGAGAAAAGTTACTTTACTTCCCACTTAAAATTCAAACCACAAAAGCGTAAAAGCATTTGAAAGCGTTTGCTAGCATGCAGTTACCTAAACAGTCCTAAGTTAACTAGTGTCAAATAAGCAGTCACCTGTGAGGGTGTCACAGTGTTTTTCCTGGATATGCCTGAGTTTGAGATTCTCCTTTTTAACCAAAAGGAGAGACAGTGTTCCCCTGGTACTTTGAATTTGTCAGTATGTGTTCTGAGAGACTAGAAAAGAATGGGTGAACCCATTTCCTCTAGCAAGTAGTGCAAGCCCGATAGGTTTTCTCTCTTCCCAGCCTGGATGTCTGTGAAGTGTGACTGACTTCCATAGTTCAGGGCTGTCCTGACTTCTTCCTAAAACTCTGTTAACAGGTCTAATGCACACACACCAGTCTGTCTTATTCCTAGTGTGTTGTTTAGTTTCCTACAGCATTCATTATTGATATTAGATAGTCATAAGAGCATACTGTGCTGCTGATCTAAGCAAATTGGACACAAAGTGAGTTAGCTTATTTTAGGACTACTTGTGTGTAATCGTGCCTGACTGGCCCTTTTTTGAATGTTTGTGCCCCATTTCTTTGTATTAGTGAAGCATGTATTGGGTGATAATAGACTTTTAGCAGAAAATCAGCAGTTCTGAGCCAAGATCTGTGTGTGCATCTGGGCACAGCTTTAGCCTGAAATGATAATGGCTAAGCTTACAAACTGTCAGCATGATTCCCAGCTGTATTTTTTAACATGCGCTATTTAAAGAGTGAGTTGGCCATATATGTTATCGCTTTTAATTATAATAGTGTGAACCCCGGGTTCATTGCAGGAACAGGACACAACTGTGACAGTTTGGTTTCTTTCAGTGGGGTGATAATCATGGTTTAGGTTTACTCCCTTGCGTGTTAGAGATTTTTCTAGCTGTGGGAATCATTTGGTAAATGTATTGTTACATCTGGTAGTGCTAGGTAGGTATTTAAGCCTTACAGGGTGGTGCCGTTTTTCTAATACTAAGGAGCTGTGACATGGGGTTTACAAAATGCAAGAACTAAAAGTTTCCAGGGCAATGGGCAGGATCCTCAGTTTGTTCTCCAGTGCCCTCCTGTAGACCTGTGCTCTCTGTGCCTGTCCCTGCTGACTGGGGGCAGTCTCTGCCAGCCCTCCAGCAGCATGCCCGCTGGGGATGCTCCATTCAAGGCAGGCAGCAAAATGCTTAGAAGATTGGATGCTGATTTTAGAAATATCAGGGTAGAAATAACATCTGAAGTGTCCTGGTATTTTACTGTTCAGTGCCAGACATGAGGGGAATGAAGGACAGAAATGCACTGTCCATACC
>NW_008824941.1:498060-530998 GCF_000699105.1 Pygoscelis adeliae
AGGGAAAAAGCCGCTCTGAACAGCCCCTTGGAGGGGGCTCACAGCAGCACTGCCGGAGGAGGTGACCTGTGCTACTCTCCTCTGTCTGCCAACTCTAACCACAGACTGGTCTCGTGGCTTTCCTTGCAGGCTCTGTGCTGGGAAAGAGGGTAGGATGGTGTCCAAATCTAGCATCTTGAAATTACCTTGGGACAGGTATAAAGGAGAAACTTTATATTTTTTATATATATATATTTATATATATGAAAAACTTCAAATTCTTGTCTGAATCACAAGAGAGGCAGCGAGCAGCAGAAGCAGGGTTTTTTTGCCAGATAGCTATTTTGGGGAGAATAAATCATTACTTTTGAAGTCATCTGTCTGAATTGCAGTGAATCTCACCATAACTGATCAAGAGTGTTCAATAATTAAATAGTAGTGTTCAAATGAGTATCTGTATCTTGCTTTCATCTAGTTCACTTGGTTCTGGTGTTTGACAAGAACCTGTCTGCTGTCTTGGAGCTGTGAAGGTGGCTGTTGATACCCGCACTGCTGGCCTACTTTCAAGAAATTCATGCAGTGAGAAACCTGATTATCTTGTAGTGGTCCTAAAATGTGCTCTGGTGAAAACTGTACCTGAACTTGCTGCAGTTTCACGCTGCCTGTGGTAAAACTGAAGTATGTCTCCCTCAGCTGTGAGCTGTTGGCTGAGCTTAACCTCTCGCGCAGGAGCAGCGAGAGCCCCTGACCAGCACTGATCTGCCAAGATTCCCGTGGCTCTGCGAGCGCAGAGCAGTGGCACAGCTGTTGAGGAGGGCTGGCTGAGCCCCCTCCGCCTAGGAAGGCTCCAGCTGCTGCTGTGCTGCCGGCTTGCAAGGTAAACACTGGGTGACCTATAAGCCAGCCAGTCAACTTGCACGTGGCCTTATTAGGCAAGCTGCGGCAGTGGTGTCTGGGGACGGAACATGCTGGATGGCGGCGGAGAGTGCGCAGCCCAGAACGGATCCAGCCCAGACCCCGGGAGATACGACCCAGTACCGCGGCGCTGACAGCGTGCTGCCAGGGAGCTGCTGCTGTCTGAGTGCAGCTGTCAGAGACTGAACTCTGCTTGGCAAATATCAAGAATTATGCTAGAGATGGCTTTAGAAAAAATAAAATCCTTTTGTGTAAATGTTAATAACTGTAGTTCTCTTTCCTGACATATTTTTCATGTGCTTGGTTATAACCTTAAGACACCAGTTCATGCTGTCATTCCATACACTGGAACGCTTTGTGGTGGCCTTTGCTAAGAAGCGTGTTTTCATTCCTTGTGCTGCCTGCTTTCAGAGACACCTGAACTAAGAGGAATGAATTATTTTTTTTTTATGACTTCAGGACTTGTTTCTTCTCTTTTCTTATGCAGTTTTATGCCCTTTATTGGAAGACTCTGTTACTGGCTAAAGCAATGATCCTGCTCCCAGGAGAAGGGGAATATTGGCACCCGCTGGCTGTGTGCAGACCAGGACTCAACTAGGTTGCTTCATACCCACCTCATATAAACTGACTTTCACGTGGAAGAAGCCTTTTTTTTTAAAAAAAAAAAAAAAAAAAAAGTCTGTGTTTTTCCTTTAGTAGAATACCCATAGATTTAGATAAGTACAGTACAGGCAAGGTGCTGTGTAACCTTTCTGGGCAGCTCTGGGAAAGCTCTTCAGATCTGACTTGTGATTAACTTGCTACTAGTGACTGGTACCCTCCTGAGCACCGGGCATGTGTTTGATTTTTGCAGGGGCCTTGGGAGTGTATGAGGGCAGTAAAGAGACAAGGCCATGGCTGCCATGAATTTAAACCTGCTCTCTAGAGAACAGGCTCCAGAACTGCAGCATCACTGTGCTAACCAGATTTTCTTTCCTCATGAATTTTTGCTTAGCCATGCTGGATGCAAATTAAGCCTGGTACACGTGCTTTTTCATAGTGACTGTACTTGTAGTTGAGCTGTCCTACCTTGGCCATCAGCTCTTGAATAAAGCATATGCTTTTCTTTATTTCTTCTACTAAATATTTAATTTTCTGAGAAAGCATTGCAACATGCTATAAACAGGATAGGAGCTGGGGTCATGGATTTGTTGTCTGCAACCTCTATGTCTGCCTGAGGCTTGAAAATGACAGTTGTATTTCAAGGTAAGTATGCAGGGATATGATGTGGCCTGTGAAATGTCACATCACAGTGGTAAACAAAATTGATGTTTTCCTTAGATGACTATTGCGAAGAGCCAAAGAACTTTGTTATAAATTCTCCCTTGTGGTATGTTCGCCTCTCTCTGCTCCCTTATTGGGCTTTTACACACATGCAGAGATAACAGTGCAGAGGTGTTCAAGAGCAACCGGGAGAAAACTCAGTAGTGTGGCTGTGCTTTTTGTGTCACTGAACTGCACGAGGCCACTTGCCACTTCAGGCAAGGAGACAGCCTTTTCCTCGTTGTATTGCACTCTGGCAGAAAGTTTTCCGGAGACTGAAGAGACTAAAGTGTCAGAAGATGGGGAAATCTGTCCTAGAAACCCTGGCCACTTGTTTGGAGGACAGGAGTTCTGCAGACGGTCTCTCCCAACAGCAGTTTAAGCCCTTGGTCATTGCAGTGACAAAGCTCTCATTCACTGTAGTAGTAAAGAAGCTGCTGCTTGTGTCATGACTTCAAGTGAAGGATGTCCACAGAGCCATGGTTAACCCTGTGCCTTCACAATCTGAACTGCTGCTTTACAGTGAGCCGTGGTGTGAAATGCTCTCAGATATTGTTTTGTTAGGTAAAACTCCATGTCTCCTCAAAGTCCTTGGGCTGTTTAATCATTTAAATTGTATGTACTGCTGGGACAGAAGTTCCTGCCTTATTCCTCATTTCCAGCCATTTGTTCAGTCCATGCCTAACCCTGGCCCTGTGCACGCCTGACATCTTCTGTTACCGTTTCAAGCCCACAGACAAACAGGTCTAACTCAACTCGGGTATTGTGCCTCAGTGGTATATCTGATTACCGCATGTGAGAGGGGTGCATGGCCTTTGAACTTCCTGTAAGGAGCTAGTCTAGACTGATCCTACTCCTAAAGAGGAAAACCTTGAAGATCTTTAATTATGCTACAGTCTTGCCATACGGTTTTATGAACAATGATATGAGATGTAGGAATGTCAGGGGACATTACCTTCGTGTTTCTTATTCTGAAAATGTGTTGCAGGATTGAAAGGTACCAAAATCTCCTCTTAGGAGATTTTTGAGTGCTAAAATTAATGACTTGAGTGAGATTTCTTAAAATCTGAAATAGTAATCCAGCGACTGAAAGGTTTTTTAGAGTATGCGTGGAAAACTACCTGTTGTTCTCCCTTTTCCCGGAGCACATGAGTAAATACTCAGTACAAAAAGACCATCCGTATTCTTTTAACACATCTGTCATCTTGTCCTAAAAAATTTAGTCCCCTTTATGACACTAATCAGTTTTTCTTTTTGCTCATGACCTTTGCACATGTTTTAAAGTACACCGCATAGGCGACACAGTGCTGAAATTTATCTGAAGACTTGTCCAAAACATAATCACTAGCTAAAAAGCCAAAATCTTCTAGCTGGGATCATTATTCAAAAACTGTTGCACAGTGGAAAAAAGGGGGGTGGGGAAGCAAAGTGAAAAGGATTAAACTTGCTTCCTGATGGAGGGATGATACCATGTCAGGAAACTTTATTCTAGTTTGAAAGTCTGTACAAATGGTATCTGTTTAGGAAATGAGAATATCACTTGCCCACGTACACGGGGTTTGGATTGAGAAGAGAAAACGGACTGGCACTTGCCAACCCAGAATACAATACTGTGTTTGCAAGCTAGGATGCTTGAACATGACCTGAGGCAATAACTTTCTGTTAAGTGATTATGCTACTGAAGTAATCTTCTGTTAGATTTTTGACCTGTCCTTTAGCTTTGGGCTAAATTATTTCTTGAACAGAAATTGCTGGAGAGTGGGAGGAAGGGGAAATAAGAAAAGGGAGGCTCTTCTAGTGCCTTGTCACTTACCTTCAGAAACACGTGCCTACATGCCAAAAACTGACAGGGTGGCTTGGGGTGGGCAAGTAGCCTGGAGCCTGGGTGGGGAGGTCAGATGGAGTGATGGAAGAGAGTGGTCTGGTTTAGCCTTCTCTTCTGACCTTCGTTCCTGCGATCATCCACAGCATCTCAGATCTTGGCACACCTCACTTTGACTTGCTATTCCAAGGGCGCTCTCATTGTCCAGAAAAAGAGCAGTGGAATAAAATTCATGAGCTCCTTTAGACCTCTACCCATGAAGTGTGGATGAAAATATGATTTCATAATCTTGTTTATACAGATCATCTCCGTTTTCTGTGCTGGTCAGACTCCTGTTTACCTAACTAGCATATTTGCTGCAAGTTTCTTTGCAGTCACTGTGGGTTTTTCTTTCCTCTGCATTCTTGATTTTTTTTTTTATTATTATTATTTTTAGGCTTTCTTCAAACAGTTGTCATGGGCTTCTTTGATTTTTGTTTTTATGATAACTGCAAGTCCAATAAAGTATCTAGTTTTCCTTATCACAGAGGAACACTTCTAAATATAATTCATAAACGATCAAAATTCAGAAAGAAAACAGACTTGATCTTGGTGGGACCTAATTCACAACTCTTCAGTGCTTTGGGGTTGGCAGCCCTGTAAGTTGGGAACAGTTTTGCAAGCCGTTTTAACTCCAGCTTTGATTACAGTGATCAGTTTTGCCAGACAAAAGGAAGATATTTTCCATGTCTTCCTGTGGGAAGCTTCAGAACAACATTTAGCTGCCAGCTGGTCTTCCATGAGCAGTCTCAGATTTGAAATGTATGCATGCTTAACCTCTAGCTCTTTGCCCAGATGACTGCAAACGTAACTTCCAGCTGGGCTGCCCCCCTTCCTAATGGCTGAACTGTTGTTCTCTCTTTGTTTGTTTATGTTGGAGGCTGCTAATGCTCAAGAATTAATGATGGCAGCGGAGGACAAGAACATTACTACCGATTTGTAACACAGCCTTGATGACATAGTTTGGCTGAACATATTTCTAGGTCCTGGAGACTGGATCTCTTTGAAGGACAAAATACTCTTCCTCCTTCCCTCATCAAGTATTTGGAGATGGATTTCTTTTCTTCTGGGAAAGACTTGCTCTTAAACCTGCTGTTTCCAAACAAGCAGCAAAAAGCTAAATCTAAGATTTCTTTTCTTTATACCATTGCTTGACCCTGCTGACTTACTGTTTTTACCAAGGTGTCTTATCCACTGCCAAAGCACGTTAAGGGACAGCACAGAGACCTGTCTTGCAATAGGTGATCCCTTTTTGATGGAAAGGAGGGAGGGAAGTTGTCAGTTACCTATAGTTTTATCTTCCCAATGATCTGTGTGAAGTGTGTAGCATTGGTGTAATACCCTAAGGCTCCAGCATCTCTTGGCATTAAGAGTTTTAATATTGGAAGCCGTGTTGGCACATACCCATCGTCTTGAAGTGAAGCTGAACAAACTCTGGGGTCATAGATTCTGCACAGCAGCATGGTTTCAGTGTTAACAGCAGTGACATGAATTGGTAGATACCATGCACAGAGCAATGACTGGTGATCACATTCCAACCTAACATGAAGAGAGCTTGAAGCTAAACTCTAGGCTATGGGTGGCTTTTTTTGTGCAGACCTTGATACAGATGTTCCTTTTATTGGATATTTTACTTTCCTCTATAATAATTCTTTTTGGTCCCGTGAAATGGCCCCTGTATTCGTGACCTGCTAGCCATAAATAATAGGGAAAGGAGTCCTGCTTGCACCAAAGCCTGTCACAAGTATTCCTTCCCAGGTGGTAGCCAGAGCTATTGGAGAAGGCGGCTTCTTACTGTGTTCTGTGAGTAGTATTTGAACAGCATGAGCAAGACCCCATTTAAAATATACACATTTGTGAAAGGCACTCTAGAGTTTTTCTGCAGCTCTGTGTACTTTACCTTCTACGTCTTGTTCACCAGAAGGATGCTGAGGACAAAATTTTGGAGATGATGTACAGCAGAGGAATGTGGGAGCCTGTCCCCTCCCTCCACAAATACAAACACACCTCTCCTTCTCTGTCATATGGGACATCACCAGACACGGGGATGACAGTCGAGCTGAGCTCACCTCCTTTGTTAGCCAGAAGGGTTGATCCCTTTCCTGATCATAAGATCATGTGCCTTTTTCTTTGTTCTGGCACCTCCTGAAAAGTATACCCAGCAAAAATAAAACGGAATGTTTACTACCAGTTTAGTCATCTGACTGGGTCACTAGGGGAGCAGGACCTAGCAGAGGTCCCGCAGAGAGAAACAGGTAGGACTGTCTTTTTTGGCAGCTGTGAGCTATTGCATCAGCTCAGCTGTCACGACTAACTTCTCCTTCAACCTTGCTAAAGACTGCAGCCACGAGATTTATCAAATGAGTGTTATTTATCTGCACTTTACAAGAAACAGTTCCCTTACTGTGTACCAGATGAGTTACAGGTGCTTAAAAATGCTCCAGGTAATAATACCTCTATTCACAAGATCAAGTAAGCAGTCTTCACCCAAGCAGGGTTTGGAAAGAAGGGACCTTTCAGAACTGGGTGTCTCTTTTATTGATATACCCACACAGATACTGGACCAGAATGTCCCCATTAGCTGTTGCCAGCAGCTGCTTTGTTATTTCTGCACTGTCTTGTTTTTGTGTTTTAAGCACACCTGCACTTACGTCTAGGCTATAAAGTGGATTTTCAGGTTAATGGCAAGTTTGGACCAGTGTCGACAGATTGCATTTTTTGTTACTGCTTTTGTATTTACTAGGCTTAAGTACATGTAGGCCTTCGCAGCTGGTCAAGAGAGCACAGCAGTGTTAGGTTTGTGTTCTGTGGGTAGTGCTGTGAAGTGGTTAGAATTAAACGCGAGAGCCAGTAAGGTTACAGGCAAAGAAAAAAATGTGGTACATACCATCAAATATTTCTGAACAGAGGATATTACTTGGTGAGCCAGGCTTCAATGCCATGTTCCATGTGTTGGGTGACTCTTGTTCCAGGGTGCTCTGTGCTGTTGAAAGATCGGCTAATAAAAGGTGCTTCGGTTAAGGTGACTCCAACATTATTCATGTTTAAAAATAAATAAATGAATACAAATAGCAAGGGTATTAGACAAGATGGAGCGCATATTCTTCTATCCATTGCAAGAACTTGCTAGCATGAAAAGCAGTGTTTTGATGACCTGGACAGGCTAAACACAACTTCATGGTGACCCAACAGAAATTAGTAGGTTTTTGATAGATTATATTTTTCATTTGTGGTTAAGCAGTCTTTCACAGCATCATTGCTTATATTTTGCCTGTACATAGAGGTTCCCAGCATGGATCGGGGTCCTGTTGTACCAGGTATCATAAAAACAGGTGAGAGAAGTCAAGAACTTCAGTCTTGTGTTTCTAGGCTACCCCAGCCTTCTGGTGAGTTTCCTACTGATACTAGTTGAAATCTTTTTGAAGGGAAGAAGCCTGTTGGAGGGAAGCTAGTAGGCAGTTACTGCCTTTGGTTGGATGGGGTTAAGTGCATGGACCTGTTTCAGTCACGTATTTAATGGGGGGGTGTGTGTGTTAGATGATCAGGTAGTTTAGCGTGGAAGACTGAGCCAGGGTTATTGCACCATTTTGAACAAATACTTCCAGACTTTCAAAATGAACTATAAAGGGTTCTGACTCTTCAATCCAAAATCCATCAAATCTGTTTAATAAAAAAATATGGTAGCTAGACAGTACTTTTGTGCAATTTTACACCTTCTGTCTCAAATTAAAATATTTGGAGTTGTGGTGTCTGTTCTTAATTCCCCACACCCACCAGTAATTTTGCTCATATGTTATCCATAAATCTTGTCTGTTTTAAACGTTCCAACTAAATAGTTAGGCAAAACGTTTAGCATAATGATATGATTAACAAAGTCCATTTTTTTGGCAGCCTGGATGCTGTTTTTCTTAAGCAAGCATTGCAGTTTATCCTGATTAGAGATAGGAAGGAATTATTTCTCTTCTTGGAGGTTTTTTCTTTTTTTTTTCTTTTTTTTTTTTTAATATGAGGATTTAGGGGTTCTGCATTCATTTTGCAGGAATATAATGTGTGATTTGGCTGGATCTTTGAAGTGGTAATATTATAAATCTCCCAATCACCATTGCCCAATCTGTTTTAGCATTCATGTGCCTAATTTCTGTTTGTAATCTGATTACTGGCTTGAGCTGCTCCAGCTTGCAGCCTATTGCTATGCATTTACTGTACTCCCTGGGACGCGATAGCCTGACAGCTCCAGTCCTGTGCTATGAAAAATCTCTACACGATATTGCTAAGACAGGCCTAGGGCTGTGGCTGGATGAGAATTAGCTGCTATTGTAGTTTCTCTTTGCTGAATCCTTTGTTTGTGCAACCATGTTCAGAAATCCTTGGATCTCTAGCTATTTGGGAAATGTTAAATACTCTGAGGAGCAAGGTAAGAATTCCAAGTAGATAGAAGAAAATGCAGTTCATTTGTGTGTGTTTAATCTCTCTCGTATATATGTATGCATGTGTAAATATTGTTTGACTGGATCTTCTGCAGCTACATTAGCTACTTTAGCAATCAGTATGCAGTTAGTCACCTAGGCTATTTCATTATTTCCTAAAGGACACTTTTGAAAGATCCGATTAGATGGATCTTTTAATTAGCTTAGCTTGTCACCGACTTAAGGCCTTTAAATATACTAAGTAATACTGGAAGGTTGCATCTACTTTTTTTTTTTTTTTTTAATTCAGCATTTTTAATTTCCTATGTATTAAACTATGGATAGTGGTTTTATCTGGTAGTTTGTACCTAAGAGGGAGGGGGACTAGACTGAACAAATGGTTAAACTTGTGAGCAAGTTTGATTTACACTTCAGTAAATACGCTCTTAATTTTAAATACAAATATTTAAAATTGTTTTAATGTGGTTATGAGCATGTTTAGAATTCTTCAGTGAAAGGAGGAACAAAATGCTGTTGCAAAAATTTTCCTTCTGTGTATCAGGTACTGTGAGGGTGGGGTTTCTTTCTTTCAATTAACCATTGAATTAAGACTGTGTTAAATTGATATTTCTCTTGTGGGCATATTTATTTTATTTTGAAGCAGTGTTGTTTTACTTTTTCTCCTATGTTTGTATTTAATTTTAAGACTTCCATATTGTAGTAAGTAAGTTTTATTGGACTTTAATCCTCCCACATGGGGTTTAATTTGAACAGGAGGAAATACATAAAATATCAAAACAGTGTAACAGAATGTAAGTGTCTGGTTGGGTTTTCTGTGTTTGGGGGGGGAAGAGAGGCGCTTGCCCCTGTGAAATACAGCAAAGTTTTAAGATGTTTTTGAGGTGTTATAGATGTGGTATGTATGAATGTTACTAAATGTGTTTAATGGGAAGGAAGAGTCAGACCGGCTTGTGTGCCCCTTCTCAGCAGCCCTTCTCCCTCCGTTCTCCCAGCAAAGCAGTGAAAGCTACTTTCGTCCCTTCTCATATCCCCTCTCCAGTTTTGGCTAGGGTGGGGAGAATTTCTCTGTGGTTTACTTGTGGTTTTCATGGTGGACAGCTGGTTTAGTGCCAGAAACTATAGGATGGGTTATATCCCGTTAGAATAGCTATAAATTTAACTTATGCCTGGTTCTGATTAGTTAAGCTGATACTGAGCTGGGCTTTTTAAGTTACTGCATACTCTTCTCACAGTAATGTAAATCTGGCCTTTTTAAAGGATACTTATGGCATGGACTATTCTTTTTAATGTTGTAGTGTAAAATATAATGATTTATATACCATTTGTACTGTTTTTCTTATAATACTCTGTTTTGGTCTAACAAGATGTTTCTGTGTAATCTGTGTGCTTTTTCCTCCATTTACTTGGAAAGAGAACATGAATGTTAACAAAACCAGGAAAAAGTTGCATATTAAAGTTGAAGAATGCTATTAGCAAAGCTGCTTGAAATCTGCAGTGACTTGTAGCAGATGCCTAAAAAATGCCTTTTTGCACATTTTAAGCCTCTTTGTCAAGCTGTTAAAATGGTCTTTTTCTCTTTTTCCTTTTTTTTTTTTTTTTTTTAATGTGTTTACCTGGAGAGGTAGCAGAAACACATGGAAGAGAGGAGGAGGGTGAAAAGTTTTGAAAGGCATAGACAAAAGATACATTCTCTAAATTAAGACCCATGTTGTCAGCTATAAGTTTCACTAAACCCTTTCTGCAAAAATACCTAGATTTTAAAATATTTTGTATAAGCAAAAAATAATTTTTGCCAGTTAATTCTTCTTTGAAATGGTTAAATCTCAGTTCTGAGGTAGAGTAAAAGGGATGTTGCTGCGTTTGAAATGTTCTAAAGTCCAGGTTGTGTAATATTCAGGTCTGTCTTTGAAAAATAAAATGAGCATTGCGTCAGTGACCAATTGTTTATTAATTTAGGGTCTTAGGGTAGTTGACTTAATACAGATGGGACGGAAGGCAATTTTCCCATTGGGAGTAATTTATTAGTAGCTTCATGTGTTTTTCAACACCAGTCACAGACCAGGTGCTCCCCTGCTCCCTGGCTAGCAGTTCTCCAAGGTCTCTTAATAGCATCCTCATTGTTGAATGGAGGCAGCCAGTACTTGGGAGCACTGGTCCCCCTTGCCACTGGTCATTGTTTAGACCCTCTGATGATGCTCTTGACTGCAGAAATGAAAAAGTTAAATCTAGGGAGAGAGAGGGGAGACTGCCCATTGCTTGTTATGGTTCACAAAGGTTTGGGAACTAGTGGCTTTGTAATACATACTTTTTGAATATAAGGCTGCATCTGACACAGTTTTGCTCTCAGTGTAAACATGTGTTCCTGTCTGAAAGTGAGCATGTTCTAAGGCTATTCAGAAAAAAATTGGAGATTCCAAACAGTAGACAACCTTCAGAAACATCCTGTCATGGGTGGTGTAATACTGTTGTTGCAACAGATCCTCAGCTGGGCATCTCTGACTTCTGCAGTGAATATGCATTTTTTTTATAGTATTGCTAGGCTGCAGCCAAAAAGGCTTTTGCTGCTTGCAGCATTTCTCATTTGCAGAGTGCTTCATAAACATGTCCACCGCCCATTTTATAAGCTGGGAAACTGAGTCAAGGAGTTTAAATGATAGCCCCAGGCTGCAGTGCTACACCATGAATACTGGGATTAGAACATGGCAGTTCCATAAAATGTTGACGCTTTTGATATGTTTACTGTCTGTACTCATTTTTGCAAGGCTTTTGTTTATCACCATATTGGACATGCCAGTTTATGCTCCTTTGACCAGAGGGAAGACCTTTGTATAGCCTTTTCCAGTGGAAAAGGACTATGATTGGAGACTATAACCTAGTTTCCTAAAAGTTCCCTGTTTATTAAAGCATCTTCACTATGGTGTGGTTTTTTTCATTTCACAGATTTTGGCAAAGAAAACTCAGTCAGATTTAAACCTTCACGATTGCTCCAAAGGAAGAGAGCTTTAAGGTAAGGTCAAGTTTTTCTTGCCCAGTGAAGATGACTGCTTGCACAGTTGTAACTTGCAGTCATTGCTTGAATCTACGTTTGTTCTTTTGTCAGGGAAAATGCTAAGGGAAGAGTCCCACTCTGCACTGAGCCTCCTGCCACTGCAATGCCCGTTTTTCCTTGCATGGCACAGACACAGTACAGACATTTAGTGAACCAGCTTGGAAAACTGATCTGTCTGAAAAAGAAGGTGGCTGAAGTGGATGAATTAATTATACAGCTGTGCAGAGAGCTTTGTCAGCACATGGGAGGGGGACACTGCAGAGATGAATGGAGAGGTAACGTTGCTGCTTCCTTGCAGGGCCATGCTGCCTCGTGCCTGTAATCTTAGGGCACAGTTCCACAAGGCTGAGTAAGGGGATATAGTTCACTGTTAAGCAAGGTGGCAGGTCAAGTTCCCTCTCTCTTCTCATCCTCACTCTGACTGCTTTTTGGTGTCCACCTTTGTTCTTGCTGGACTCATTCATAATGGTGCAGAGGGGAGGTCAAGGAGTTGGGAACTGACTCTTGCCCTAGCAACCAGCTGTTTTGTTGGCTCAGCTGCACAGGAATCCACCAGCCTTAGGCACGCAGGCTCATGTTTGCAAGCATCTTTTCAGTCAACGTACATCTTCTGGAATGCACCTGATTCCCTGCCATGTTGTTTCTTAGGTACTGTAGAAAGATGGAGGGAATAGGTGTACAAGACGCATTGTGTTATGGAAGGCAGGTAGGGGAAAGTAGGAATGAAAGTAGTAGAGAAGGATGTGACTGTAGAATGGACTTTTTTACCTAACAGTAAAAGGAAGGAAATTCTCCCGGAGGTAGAGAAAGAGAAGAAAAATGAACACCGAGCACCTAGCTGGCAGGTATACAAGTGGATTTTCATGCATGTGTTTCAGTCACAAAATCTCGGTATATCCCATAGCTTTAATCCAGATGGCAGGGCAGTGTTACCAGTGGCATTTGGATCAAACTTCTGCTTGCTTTTGGGCATGTAACTAGGTTAGTGGGACAGCTATTTAGAAACTGTATGCTGCTGCTGCAGCAGGAGATGAAGTTTTCAGCCTGGAATCCCTGATGTATAGAAGCAGCCCACACTTACTTTGGAAGTTGCAAGAGCGGTATAACTACTGAGACTGTCAAATACTCTACTAATGCCACATTATACATTGTTTTTAAAGAAAAACTATTGAGATTATGAAATATTATTGCCTGTGTTTTAATAGGAATCCTATGAATTCCTGAACATTGGAGAGTATAATGAGTTTGTTGCGAACCTGAGGCCAAACTACACACAAATCCTGTGCAAAACAAACTTGTGGGACCTCAGGCTGTTGATTGCATTTCATGAACCATGATCACAGGCTATACTTCAGACAAGCAAAGGAGAAGAAGTTCCTCTTTCAGCATCCAGATTTAACAGGGACTTTTAAGAAGAAAGAATCCTTGTGAACTTCTAAATTTTTTTTTCATTTAGAGAAACCCAAGTATGTCTTAAATTATTTTAATAATGAATGTGCATAGTCCAGCTGTTAAGTGCAGAAACTCCTGGCGCTGCTGCTCAGAATCTGCACCTAGATTTATAGCATGACTTGAGAAATTAAGCAAAGGTGAGTAGACGTAGTTGTGATACTTCTAGAACAGGGTTGTGGGTGAGTTTGAAGGTACAATATACTTGGCGATCCAAGTCTGACTGTCTGACTCTGCTTAAGCAACTGAATTGTGGCTGCAACTGCTCCTTTAGCAGAGAAACTAATAAAGCAGGGAGACATCTGGATAGAACCCTTTGAGGAAAAAGGGAAGTCTTGATGAGGAATTACTTATGGGCATATTTTTTTAAAACCCTTACGAGTAGTGTCCTGTAATATTTTTTTTTTTTTTTTACTATTTGGAATTGCTTTAACATCATTCCAACTCAATTTAGATTCCTAATGAATGTTCTTATTGAATACTGTGACATGTCCTAAATAAGCCTACTTTCATTTTTAGTACTAATTTTATATATGTATCTATAAATACCCAATTGTTTTGCTTGACGGTGTCATCTTCAGAGCAGTGCTTTGTCTCTGAATTCTCTGTGCAAGTTAAAGCAATGTAATTGATAGATTGGTTTAAAACATTTTGTGTTTCTAATGTGCAAATATTTAAAACAAGCAATGCCACCTGCAGCTTTGCAAGAGAGAGCGAAAATGCCTCTGAAGAGGAAAAACTCCTCCATTGTGGATAAAAGAGTCAGTATATGAAAATAGTTAATAATTTAAAAATAAACAAGTAAATAGAAGTTGACAGTCTGTTCAGAGAGAAATGGAAAATGAGGGCATAAGGGAAACTGTGAAGGGGCTTTCGCAAAGCAGATAACCTGTGATGCCATGTAGCCCAGTGAGGGTTAAGCTTAAGAAGTCTGTGGTTATTAAAAGAATTTTAATGAAATCTGCTGGTGAGCAAAGGTTGGAAGCCACCCTCAGTACAGAGGAGGAGGGAGCTCACATACAGGAAGAACTGGATGACCTTGAGGAGTAATAGAAAAGGGATGTAATGTAATAATACTAAATGCACAGTTGTGCATTGGTGGCTGATAAATTTTTCTGTCACTTGCAACTGATGAAAGCAAAGCCTTGGCATATTAGTTTCTCATGCGGGATTGAGCAACCAATATAGTGTAGTTCTAAAAAGGCAAATGTGTGGTAGATCCCAGCATTCATCTGGCGAGTCATATAATAATGCTTTCTCTATTAAAATTCCTATTTTTATAAGACACTGCTAAGACCCAGGTCTGGAATCAAGACTGTCCAATTCTGGACACCATATACAAAAAGGATGACTTAAAACTGGAACAGGTAGAGAGTATTTTTACACATAATCAATGAAACTGAGAGCCTGTCTTGAGGAAGCTGAGTAGATGTGGAAAACTTCTGTTAAGAAAAATAAGTAAGGTAACCACCAACACTGACATGAGAACAAATGGATGGAAACCAGTGAAAGACATTTAGGCTCCCTGGAGTTTGGAGGAAGGGGCGGGAGTGAACCTAACTAGTTTACGTTATTTAAAAGTTTTTTGAGGATCCACAAGCAATCCAATACTACGATTCTTTTTAGAACCAGTGGGCTAGTGCCAGTCATGATTCTGTATGATTTTACCCTTGGAAATTCGTGTGGGACTGAGGCATAGCTGTGGATGTTAGTGCACAGTTAATTTAAACAAGGATTTTGCTGTATGAGTGAATGCTTTTCTGTACAGAGTCCCATGTTTATGGAAACTTAAGGTGCTGCACTGTCACAAGCATTATGGAAGCAATTGGAGGTGCTGCTAAATAAAGCCCAGGTATTCAAAAGTCATGAGCTGGGTCCCTCAGCACTTTTGAGACAAGTCTTAAGTAATCAAATTGATTTGACAAAATAAATTTTGGTTTTGATTTATAGCCTTAGACCAATATTATTCACGTTTTTCAAACTCATCCTCAGCCAAAAGGAGTAGAAACTGTTTTCAAATGGAAACTGGGAGTCTCTCCGCCTAGGGGTTCTGCAGAAGCTGTGTCTGTAAGAAAGTAACATATTGTGAGGCTAATAAGAATCACGAGTGTTTGCAATGTGGGGTTAGACATACAGAAACATGCAGTTAACTGTCTGAGTCTCTGCAGTCTCAGATGACACACGCACCTATTTGCTTGTGGCTGCTGTGTGCTGTTTTTTTAATTTATTTTGGTTTTTGTTTTGTTCCATTCAAGTGGTTTTGCCCTGTAAGGATACACAGTTTTCTGTAATGGACAGCTTATTGCAGCTCTTCATCTTCTGTTTGCTATTTTCTGTAGTGGATAACATTGCTTTTCTTGGCAGTACCTGGAATAATTTCTGTAAGTGCAGTTGTTGGAGATGATTTGCAGCAGGTGGCATGCTGCCTGAATGTGACACAGCCCAGTTTCTTTATTGTCATTTCAAGGATTTTATTCTCTCCTCAATGTCTTCTTACAAAGGAATATTATTTATAAATGATAAAGAAGCAAATACTTCTTGGAGTTCATGTAAAATTTTATTAGTCATTATATGTTAAAACTCTTTTCAGTGAGAAATGTTCTTCTAGAATAGTGAGTATAGATTTTTTTTTTTTACTTTTTTTCTTTTCTAACCAAATACATGTGATGAAAGGTTATTCAATTCTTTAAAAAGCCATTTAAAAACTGTGCTAAGGAAGGATTTTCCGACAGTAAGGCTGTGCAATTTGTCTTATCAGAATGACAGTAAATCATATGGCACATCACTACCATGGCAAAATGAAGAGCCTAGGGATCACTGTGGGGATTTGTGTGTTACACCTGTCTACACAGTTTACTAAAGGTTTTAAGACTAGTATAAGTTTCCTTCACCTGGTTGGGATGGTTTAGAAGTCATAATGGCAGAACACAGCAGTTCTCTCTCTATTTGTAATAATTGGAGAGAAAAATCTTGCTTTGTTTACCCACAAGGAGGAACACTTCCTCCAAAAAGACTCTGTAGACAGTATCTACTTTAGACCATTATGACACCTACATTTTACAGTTAAAATTTGTATATTTAATGAACATATTTAAAGAAATATTTTGTCTCATCTAAATGGACATTTTTGCTGTTTTGAAAAGACAAGGTATAAAACTAAATGATCTGCTGCTCATACTAGTGTATTATAAGCCATATAAGATCCAGAGATCAGTGCAGTAACAGCAATAGGGCAGTGGTGCAGAAGGCTTCTAGCTGGAGTGTACATACAGTACTGCATTTGATGAAATATGTTTTAATATTTATGGAGAATCATTCGATATAGATTATTTCAAATGTAATTGCTAGTAGAGCATTTTGAAGGCAGTCTCCAGTCAGTAATTTAATGCAAAACTGTGTCACAGTCAGTTCCAAACAAGTTTCAAATTATGTTAGGTTTGGCTTTGTGAGTTTCTTGGGGTTATTTCTTATTTCATTCTTATGGAAAATATTTTCTTTGGTATCGCTGTTAGACTATCTTGCAGTAAATTGGTTAAGTCTTGGCTTTATTTGATTTGTAGCAGAAACATCCACAGTTCTGTAAACCAGATGTTGCTTTCAGTTTTCAGAAGGAGTTCTCATTTGAAGATAAAGAAGAACTTGCAAACAGCACAAAGGATATTGATGCTAATCTCTTAGCAGTACTTCCAAAAGGTAGGTAAGGGAGACACATTATGAATACAAGTGGTAATTTAACAGCATGTGAAGTTTAGTCTATGCAAGTGCAAGGCACAGTTAAAATCACTTAGGCACAGATGTTTTGTAAATGAGTCTTCTTTTCCCTGTGAAGTATGCATAGGGGATGAAACAGGATGAACTACAATGCTCTTTTACAAGACCTTGTTACATCCCTGCTTCATAAAGTTCAGCTTTGTTTACCTAGTTTTCAATAGGTTAAGAAGTAGTTGAAATTCAAAACTTCAGTGTTTCTTTGTACGGTTAGATTAATACTGATTTCAAAGGTATTAACTTGACTTGTAGTCATAGCTCTTTGCAGTCCCCTTCGGTGGTTGGTAGAATCACTGTGCTTGCATGGCCAACTGACTACACACTGGATTTTAATCTTGCATGCTAAAGGACCTGCACTACATATGGGTTTGGGGATTTTTTTTTTTTAAAACCTCTGTCTTAGTCTGAATAACTGATGAAGAAAACAGCAGTTCCATCTTTATCTTCTGACACAGTTGAGGTAGAGGTGAGAATTAATTCTCTTTAATTATTTAGAGGAAATGACAATCTGCTTGGAAATAATTCTTGACCAGTAAAGGGTGACATTTGACTGAAAAACTATGTGTAACTGTCATAAAGATGTTCCCTTCACTCAGGGATGTTGTGGATCTCAGAACCTTGATTAAAATTGCGTGTGTGTTCTGATGGTATTTTTACCCTTTTCAAACTACCAGGGTAGATGCACTAAGCCCAATATAAAGGAACTGGCTTGCTCTTTTCATGTCATTTATTGTAGACGTCCTTTAGAAAGGAGCCCTTCTTCCAGCATAACATTTAAGTGATAGTTAAGTGATGTGCTTGCTTTTATAATGTAATCATTACAGATGTTCAGAAAGAGATTTCATTGACACAATGATGGAATAGAGTGATATGCATTTTTACAACACAGTCTTCATGAGAGCACTAGTCAGTAAGAATACGTAGTCCCTCATTATTCCATATACTTAGCCTTACAGTCATGCTGGCCAACAAGTTAATTGTGAGAACCTTCACTTGAGAAACCTTCTCTGTAAGTTGCTTCTCAGTGAACTAATTTCTATTCCAAGATATCTCTGTTTCCTAAGAAATTATTCTCGTAACAAAGGCATCAGATTTGGTGTGCACCAGACTTAAGAAAAAGTTAGCAGTGGGAGCTGATGGTTACATACTGAGGGGGCTATTTGAGGCCAAACACTTTCTGAAAATGCAGGTTATTTGTCCCATCTAGGGCCTAACTTTGATCCAGATTTGCACATGTTGGAAAATCAGAGGAATATATTTAATTTTCAACTGAAACAGACTGAACTGAGGTTCAAAGAGTCTAGCTGAAGTCTCACACGTTGCTGCCTGCAGTTAAGCATTGAACATGTTAGTATGCCTCTGCTAGCATAAACAAAATGTAAATGCTTCTCCAGCCTGGTTTGTAGACCATCATCTTTCCAGGTGAGGAGAGGAGGAGGTAGGAACAAGTCTGGTAGGCTTCACTATTGTGTTAAATTTTCCTCAAAATGAAAATGTATATACCTGCATTACAATGGTTATTTACCATTTCTGAGAAATTAAGCCTCTGGCAGGTAAACTTTTGATCCACCTATATTCAGGCTTCACAAATATATGTGCTCACTCTCTACTAGGGACTTTTGGAAGGCTTGATTTAGTTTTTACAGCTTCTGTATTTTAAAAATAAAACTGTCACATGCCTGCAACCTTATCCACCTATATCCCCTCTGCTGTTATCGAAGCGGGCTTTCAGCAAAAACATATTTATATTCTGTAACAAATGTTTCTGAAAGATTTCTGAATTCTATAAGAAATCATTCACCTTAATTTAAGGAGTTTTTTTAAACATTTTTATAAGGTGCACTCCAAATGTACTTTTTGTCTTTTATTCTGGGACGAGACATGGAACAATACTGCTTTTGCTAAATACTGGTATTATAAGGTGAATTCTGCTCAGAAGGTCTACAGTTACCAAAATTAAGATGCCTCTTGAGAGTCTACCTTGGAGGGTATCCTACCATAGCATCCTGCTCAATATCCTAAAATACAGCCTGAAGTTCAGGGCTGTTCCTGAACTGTGGCTGTTCTGCCTCTTGCCCTTAACTATACTGACCAACAGTGCTTACAAAGTGTGTTAGCCTGAAGTAACTTAGATAAGGAGCTTTTTCTGTGAAATTAATTATTTTAAGCTTCTTAGTCTTTTCTTGTGTACTGAATCAGATCTTTGTGCTACCTTCTAGGTAGAAGTGTTGTTATTCTTTAACGCTGTCATGGGTGTCTTTGAAATGGTGTAATTTCTGATGGTCATGTGGAAAAACATCCCATGAACAGATGGGAAGTTGGCACCAACATATTCAAATTGCAAACTAAAAAAGAGAAACCCGATCACCTAAGCTTGCGAGGGCCAACCAGTGTCTTTGGGAGTGAAATTTCTCCAACTGGCTTTCATGTTTTGCAGTTAAATATTTCATTCAGCAAAAAGAAATCACTAGAGTAGAAGACTTCTGTATTTTATCTTCTTTTTTTGCTTTTTTGTGCTTCTTTTCCCCACCTCCCCAGAAGAAGAATATTGCCGAAACTGCTTTCACAAAAGAGCTCTGCAGATGTTGGCCAACCTAGCTGAAATTACTGTCTGGAATCTCAAGTGTGGAAAAAGTGTAAGGCAGCACAGAGTAGTCCCATGCTATTTTTGTCCCATCTTGTTTGGGAAGGTGTTGGAGAGATGCTTCATGAGGCCAGTGCTCTTTTTAGGACTGTAAAGCGGTAGTAGAATCTCTGGAACTTCAGCTAACACGTAGCAAGAGGGTGTTGAACTAATGCTGCTGGGAGTTCTTTGGATGTTCCACATTTCTTGTATGCGGACAACTTATAGTCAAGTTTCCTTTTTTTGGGGGGGGGGCGGGGGGGGGAGAAGACGACTTTAGTATATGAAGCTATGTTTTAGAGCTTTACTAAAGCTGTGTAAAAGACCTGGTCTCTGATGATGGTTTTAGGGACTGTATAAATCGGTGACTAGGGAAGAAAAATGATCAGGATTTGGATGGAATGTGGTTTTATTAACTGTGAGCTGTGGAGGCCTTTGACCTGTCTGAAGTGGCAGAACAATTATGGGTTTTGTTTTGACCATTTTATGTATGTATAGCCAACAGATGGAACAGAAAAACTAATAGACAGAGGAACAAACTTAAGCAGAAGTAGGTTTGGCAGAGCTGAGAGCAAAATATTTATGAGAAATCATTTCCTTTGGTGTGAATGTAAGGTTGGTTTCTTATGGATAAGTTCTCTGTTTAATACAGTTCCACTGCTAGCACAGCTTGAGTAGGCAGGGCAGCAGCAGGAGCTGCTCATGCGTTGAGAGAAAAGTCTGTGAAAACACAATGTAAGGGCTCATCTTTGCTTTGGTGTTGGTTCAGGATGCAAATTTTGCATTGCCCTAGTCCAGTTCCCATCCATCTCCAGAGATCTGTGCCTGGAGCTTGCTGACTTTCAGTGGTTATCTTGCACTGTCAACCTGGTCAACAGCGTAGGCTTCAGCCTGCTTTGCTGCAGATGCTGAAACTGGGCATGGAAGAGTTGTCCCTTGGGTTAGCACTGTTAAGTAGCTGCATACTTAGCTACTCTGCACTGCTACTTGCATCAAATGTGTACATATTAGATTTTTTTCATGGCATGATTACAATCTGAGCTAACCTGTCGAGAAATTGAAGCAGGTGGCTTGAGTCTGCTTTCTGTAAAAATGTAGACTAAAGGAGTTGTTGTGGAGAGTGGCCCAGCTGATTTCTTTTCCCTGTTAATTGCACATTCTCAGTAGGCACTCATCTGTAGCCTCAGATGCTATATTTATACCTCATTCATTTGCTGCTCTGAGTAGTCATGATCAGAATACAGTCATTCTTCTGATCCAAGACATTTTACCTGGAGTCCTAGTCCAACCTTTTCAGCACGTAAGGTTGATATGACAGCCGATGTCAATAGTACCTATCTGTATCTATGAGGTATGAGCACTGGTATTGACTACAGCAAACTTCCTGGATATGTGTCAGCTAAGCTGATACCCTGACTTAGCTATGCATGTAAGTTCTTGCAGTAGAGGAAAGGGAGAGAAGGTGCATCTGACCTTTAAAAGGGTGGTGTTTCAATAATGTTCATCTTCTAAGTATCTAGAGCAATGAAGTGTGGTAGGGAAAAAAGTGGATAGATTTACTTCTGCAGTGGTGTGGAACAGTGTCTACTAGAAACTCCTGACTCATCTGGTGTTTCTCATGGCAACCTAGGGCTGATTTAGCAGGCTGTAGACTTTAGCTTGCTTTAACTTTTTATTCCTGGGTCAACAGGATCAGAACCCCAGAGGAGTGTTGCATCAGAATAGGCGCACGCAGCTTTTAGCACCACATCTTTGCCAAGGCAATGATATGGGTGGGGGTGGAGGTGTGTAGGGGTTTGTTACACCCCACACACGCCCCAGTCCACTGCATCCTTTGACAGCCTGGATGGTTTCTCTTCCTGGTGGTAAGAAGTCACACCACACTTGTTTATGTAGTACTCACTGCTCCAGTGTGGTTTGCAAACTTCACTGATAACTGTGCACATATGTGTGTATATATAGGGATTACTTCATCTATCATGCCTCCTGTTGGTTCACTACTGTTTTGTGAACGGTGACAGCTGTCTACTAGCACATAACACCACCAAACAGTTTAGGGCGAGAGAAGGAAAGTATGTCCAATTAAAACTACAAGGGAAAATTAGCAGAGGAGAAAGTGATTAATCATGCAGGAGTATCATGAGGGTACACAGTAATTTTCACTCCAACCATGAGTCAGGGGGATTCTTGGGATTTGCTCAATAGAAGGGAGAGGAGGAAAGTAAGGAATAGGATACACTGTTTCTCTTTAAACATAGTCAGTCCCCAACCTTTGTGTAGACAGGGTAAGCAGTAATTCCATACTACCTGGTTTTGAAAGCGGTTACTACAGCACGTAAGCTTGACCTCAGCTAATCAAAATACAACTTGCCCAGTTTATACTAGATCTTGAAAACTGCTAGGATGCATAGCAGATTCTAGCTTAGCCTGGAAGTACCTGGAGGGGAGGACTCCTTGGTGTTTACACCTATGTGCCTAATGCACTTTTGATAATGCAAGCTTAGTAAACTAGGAAAACAAGAGGAAAATGCTTGTTCCCCAACAAAAGCTATTTCAAACCTCTTAACTTTATTTGACTGTTCCTTCTTATTCTAAAGCATTTTAGCAAGTTTCTGAAACTTAGTAGCTTACAAACTGTATAATCTTTTGTTGTCTCAGTTTCAGAATTAAGAAAACTGTTTGAACCAAACAACCAAGATTTTTTGGAAATGAAAAGGTAAAAAAAAAAAAGCCTTTGGCCTGTAAAACAAAACACACAGCTTGTTTTGTTACCTCCTCTTAGAAACTCTCCCCACAAATCTTCAAAGGTGCCTGATTTCACATTTTTCACATCTGTTTCAGAAAAGAGAGAATAGCTAGACGCTTAGAGGGAATTGAAAATGATACACAACCTATGCTTCTACAAAACTGTCCAGGATCAGTCACACACCGTTTACTAGAGGAAGATACGCCAAGATATATGCGTGCAACTGATCCATACAGTCCCCATTTAGGTAAGTAGTAGGTATCAGTCCATCTTGCGTTACTGAATTACTTCATGTTTACTACCCTATCATTTATGCAGTACATGGAGAAGAGTTTTATAGAAGAGCTGTGGTCAGGGCTTTTTTTAACTTGCCTTTTAATTCTCCAGTTGTCTTATTTGAAAAAGGTTGATTATCAATATTTTTTTAAAACAACAGTAATTTGGTATGAGACTCTTAAGGAATTATAACTAATACACGTTTCTTAATCATTTGTATGTGCTTTTGGAGACGTAAGTGCAAAAATGTAATGTGTCTGTGCAGTCACTAGTACGCTTTGATTTGTAAGAAAATGGGAAGCTTTTGGTTCACTCGATGTGAATAGTGGGTAGGGTACTCGGAGTTTTGGGATGAACTTACTCGTATATGTTGTACTTTTGACAGGAAGATCAAATGAAGAGGAGGAAACTTCAGATTCTTCTGTAGAAAAACAACCCAGATCATCCAGATACCGAGCAGAAATCACAGGAGGTAATACAGAGCCTTTGTATAGTACAGGAAACATGGATGTCCAGGAACTAGAGTCAAAAGCAGAAAGAATAGCTAGGTACAAGGCAGAGAGGCGGCGCCAGCTGGCAGAAAAATATGGATTATCTCTTGATTCTGATTTGGATTCTGACTACTCATCCAGATATACACGGGCAAGGAAAGATCCCGACAGCATGGAAAGAAAGGGAGTGAAAAGTGAAAGGCAAGATGATGAAAACAAGGACTGTGGCTCCCTGTATTTGTCCAGGACTGAGATGAAGGAGTCAAAGAGTATGATTTCTGAATCCAAAGAGTACTCCAGCCATGAAAAAGATGGTGTTCCAGATAAAGACCACCTCTCAAATGAAAAGAGTGACAGAAAAGCAGATGATGACAGTGCCATTAGACAGGCTTCTGACCCTTCAGCAACCTTGGATAGTTCTGTCTCCCTTTCACTTTCTGGACGAGAATCTTCCTCCTATAACGAAGTGCCAATATCACCAAAGCAAACCCCCAGAGAGTCCCTTTCTTCACCAAAGCGGGCAGCCTCACCAATCCATTTGCAGAATGACCAGCCCTTGCACAGTAACATCAGACAAAGGTAAGCATGATTTTTATTTGTTTGTTTATACAGTAGATTCCTTTATTTTAATCATCTTCTGCAGCAGTGTCTACAGTATTTGTGGGAATGTATTTATTACTCTTGAAGAATATATTTAGTGGTTTTGGATGTCTCAGGCTGGATTGGTTGGGTTTATTGAATCACAGTGTGTTTCTGATACAAGGAAGTGGGTATCTATTTCTAGGATTAGATATGTCCTTGGTTTCACTTTATATTTATAGAATTTATGCTAAAATTAGGCCCTTTGGGGGGGGTGGGTGGAATAACTGATGTTTAAGATATTTACACAAACTAGAAATTGAAGCAGTTATGGTTCTAAATCTGCTTTTTTTTTTTCCCCATAACCTGTTAGAGCAAGACTTTAACTTTTTTCCTCTATAGCCTGTAATTGTTTGGGTTGGGGCTTCCAAGTAAAGGCAAGTTGTTTCTCAGTGCAGATTTGAATAGTGTCATGATGGCTTCTGCCAAAATAAAACAGGTCTCAGTTTAAAGCTGAAAAGTGTCTTGGGTCTGTTGAAATAATAGTTGATTTGTTTCCCTGCTGTGAAAGTGTAAAAACCCTTTTGAACTGTGATAGTTAATCTTTCAGATAATATCGGGGTATGTGTGTGAAGGGGCAGAGGGGAGAGTTAAAATTCCATGCTGAATTTGGAAAATGTAGCCTCCCTCATGGTATGCTGAATTACTTCAGATTTGACAAATTTAATCCAGTAATAGGGTAACCAGAGTCTCCCAGAAGGAAAAAAAAAAATTTTCACTAATTTCACATTGTAGTTTCACACTGTAGTGCAAAAACAGACTGTCAAAATGTTACGATGACTGAAAACAACGCATGACTAAGAGTTTTTTAAAAGTATGATTTTCTCTAAGTGTGATTCTTATTTCTAGGTAGGTGGATAAATGGAAAATAATAACTGTAAAAACTTACATTAAAATGTTGCAGCTAAAAATGATCTAAATTGTAATGAGAACTTAATTGTAAACACATCTGCATCATGCTGAGTAGTGCTGACTGTTTCTAAAAAACTGAAACGAACGGGCATAAACTGAACCGTTCAGTTTTTGGCATTTTTTGCAGTAGGTTCAGAAACAAGCTACCTTTACTGGACTTCTTTATCCTTCCCATCAAAATCACAAAACTTAATTCTTACTTGTTGTGGCCTTTCTTATTAACTCGTATAAGCATACCTTAAAGTTTGAATGAGGAAGCAATCTTCCACGTCAAAGGTTAACCACCTGGTGGATTAAGTCATCTATTTACAGTGCCTGTAAACTGCTCAAATGTACTTAGCCTTCTTTTTTGTTTCACTTTATTGCATTGGACACACCAGTAGTAGTCTCTTAATATTTTTTTCATAGCTTTTCATTATTCAGGTGACTTCTAATCCTGCTCACCTTCTTTTGCATGGATATGTGGCTATATGAGCTATCATTGGACTCTCCCAATTAAGCCAAAATGTTAAAGGAATATTGTCATTTCAAAAAAGCCATCAGAGGGAAAGTAAGTCAACATACTTAGGAAGTACGTCTTATATTTAGTTTACGTTTTACGCTTACAATTCTGCTACAACAGTAAGGAAAATAGTCATCGCAGGGTCATCCATACAACAGAGATCAGAGTTGCATTGAAATTCCTTGAGCTGACTAGGTTATTCCAGGCTCCAAAAAGCTTGTCTCTGAAGCAGTCTCAACTCAAATACTACAAAATATTATCCCTTATCTTCAAATGGTCAGTTTGAGATAAATCTCTTGACTAATCCAATTACTGATAGGAAGGGATATTGGAGCAATAGGCCTTTGGCAGGTTGGTTGTTTTAGAAGGTGAAGGAAGGGACAAAGTTTTCAGCCTTAGGAAAGCGAAGAGAATGGCCCATCAAACTTTATAGCCAAGAATGTGTCTGCTGCAGTGTAAAAAGGGGTTTTATTTTCTTTACTCTCATAAAGCAATCCTCGTCCCCGTTTCTGTGAGGGGAAACCAGTGAAACGCTGAATAACAAAATGCCTTCTAGGTTGTTACCTCTTCCAACTCAGGAGAAGCTGTGCTGAACACAGCATTGGTGAAACAGCATGCTGGCTATAGAGAGACACCTGAATCCGCTCAGTCATAGATTAGCCTTTAAGGTGGAGAAATCAGGTCTCCCTATAAAGCGCTCTCATTTTTAGCTGACAAGTGTGTTTTTTCTAATGCAGCTCTATAAACCGGTTACAAGTTCAGACTGAGCAGGCTGAAGGTATTATCAAATCATTCACAAATTCCAGCTGTGTCTTTTTAAAGCTGCCACTTCTGGCATTAACTATTTTTTTGTAATAAAAGGTGCTGCAGAAGTTAGGCAGAAGAGAAATAATTAAGGAAACTGTTTTTAATGGGGGCATACTTTTTCATTTGTTAAGAGTTATATGTCCCTATGAGATCTAATGCTGTGTGAAACACTAAGGGATCAGCTGTGTTTGGCAAGCACTGGAGACAGGCCCCTTCTGCAAGGTCTTCCTTTTTTTGAGACTTAGTTGTTCTCTGTTTCCAGATAATGAAACGGTGAGATCCATTTTCAGGTGGGTTCTGATGTTAGGACAGTTCCAGAGTTTGAACTCCATCCCATTTGTGGTGTGGTCATTTTTACTTCTCTGTTCTGCAGTAGTGCCATACTAACAAATGAGAGACTGGGGCAAAAGCAGCAGTAATAAGCCATAACTTAATACAAATTGCTGACTGCATTATCACTAATTTCAGATTCTTTCTGGACGAGGCTTGGGTCAGTATTTGTGTAAAAAGGGTTTCCCACAATTACTGTCTGTCTGATCTTTTGAAGGAAATCGTCTGCACCCTCCAAGATGTGGTGTAGCTCTTACAGCAGCCAAGAGTTTAAACTGGGGATTTGGTCTCTTGTTTGGATACGCGTGTAGGCAGTCGGTGGTATTTTAAAGGCCAAGTTGCCAAGAGCCTGTTCTTCATTTTAATACCCCTGACAACTTCCAGTGCCAGTGCGTACTCACTGGTGTGATATTCAGAGATTTAAGAATAACCTCTCAGAAACTCTTGTCCCTGTTTCTGAGGGGTAAAGAAGTCATTGCCTATTTCCATGCAGTCTGTTTAAAGTTACTGTGTGGTAGTCTCCTATGAGGCCATTTGCACAAGCAAAATAAGGGCTAACGCCAGCTTTCCAGGTGGCTGCAGTTTTGAAGTCAGTTCCACGTTATATAGGTTGCAAAATTGTTTTTGTTAAATTTAAATTTGCTGAGTTCAAATTAGAAAATAAATGCAGCTTGCTTCAGAATACATATGAAAGCTTTGTGCCTTCAGTCCTAAGACGATTTAATAATTAATCCTGTTATCCATCACTGAGAAGACAACAAAGTGCTGAGAAGGTATTGTTTGACATTGTCTGCGTTTGGCTGCTGAAGTGGCTGATTAACTCTAAATTCAAAACGTGGCTTGCGTTCTTCTGACTTCTCTCTTCAAAGGATGAATGATCAAGTACAAATAATTGCTGCTTGGGCCATGCCCACTATAAAAATATGCCAAAGTACACATTAAGAGACAAGAAGGAAGTTTGTTTGCTTCAAAGCAATTCTAGCTACTGGGTCAGCTCCTGTGAAAGGTTTTTACCTCCTATTTGGTCAGTTCCTTTAGGACTTCAAAAACATTTGGAAAAACAAAAGGTGTTTTAATAGTCGGTGTTTGACTTTGTTCCAAGCTTGGTTTGGATAAGGTGACAACTGTAGGTGAGTTCTCAAATTTAAACTTACTTGCCGTAAATGCAGTTATCTTAAGAACAGTTATTGATTTGACCTTTTTCAACTATTTTTATTAGAAGACCAGCTAAGAAAAATTGAAGTAGATGACCTGGAGCTTAATTTGGGATTTTCATCCCAAATAGCTCTACTGCAATGCAAGGAGTTCTTTCAGATGTAGCTATAGGTAATGGAAAGCAGCCTGGCCGCTTGTCACCTCCAGGGAGTTTGTTTGTAAATGTTAGTGTGGCCGGACAGTCTGTGCTTGCAAGGTTAAAAGTATTTGATGTGATCGACTGTTGCTGAGGGACTGTAGATGAAGGTGGGCATTAGGAAAGTATTTGAGAAACTGCATGTAGGTAGCCTGCAGACACCTTTTCCTGTAGGGCTTTTAAGTTTGCAGTGTTCTTGTTTCTTTTTATGCTTTCAGCTCCAAAATGGAAACAGAATAACGTCAAGACAAGATCAAACTAGGGGTTACTTTGTTTTTTAAGTTTTTCCTTTCCGGTGTCACCCAGTGACCCGGTACGTTTTACTTGAGCTAACTGGGTTTTCATTTCTGAAGCTTTTGTGACACAGGGCTACAAGAGGAGAGAGGGGTTCCAGCTGCTCCTGAGAATTTCTTAGGAAGAATGATATAGCCATCTGAATTTCTAACTTCATTAAATTCATATAACTACCTTGTTTTGGACCCAGCGGTCTTTACCACTTTAAACCATAAATTAAAGTAACGGTTTTAGCAACTTTTCCAGGTGTCCTTACACAAACCCTTCTAACTGACCTGCAATGGCACATGGCAAAAATAAGATTGTCTAGTTGCTTTCACTTCTCAAATTCTGGGCAATGTACACTTGGTAAAGTTACCTTTGCAGAATATTTAACATTCAGAACACCTTTTAGATATTTGTGGAATTAATATGATAGTTTTTTTCACAGTTTATCAACTTTCGATTTGATTAATGTGCTGTGCTTTTATTTTCATGAACAGTCCTCTGTAATTGAGTAATTAGAAAACAAAAAAAGCAGTGGGGAGGGAAGATTGGGAGAAACAATGGGAGCATGTGTTGAGATCTCAAAAATTACCTGAAGTTCTGTTTTCTGTAGTAGTGCAGGGAAAGCAAAACCTGAATGGTTTCTTCAGAAAGATTCGGAAGGGGACACACCTTCACTTATCAGCTGGCCCTCCAGGTATCATAAAACATAGCTGTGTGGCTAACAATCAGACTACAAACCTCCCCTTTCTTTCCCTTTACTCTGTCTTCATTTAACACTTACCTTTAATTTTCCTTTAACAGCAGCACGTTAGAAAGTGTTGTTTCTTGCGGGTAAACAGCTGTTGAAACTTTTCTGAAGCATCTGCTTTTATTGTTACTTACAACCAATTAGTATTTTGATGAAGAAGTACAAATGCCTCTACCTTCTTCCACAGCTACTACCATTCTGGCTTCCACTAATTTTTATAACTTCTTATTTTATCCCACTTTGTACTCTCCAAACCAGCAGATTTTTATACCACACACCAATCCATCTTAGCATTCCCTACAATTAATTCCTTTAATTCCAAAGGACATGGTACAAGAGAAGTAAAAAATTTATATTGAAAAGTAAAGCAGGATCTTGATCAGAGCTACAAGCAGCTGCTTTCTCCCAGTTTGGTAACACATACAGTTAGCCCACCATGAGAAGCATTGCAGGAAGACTCTTTTCCGTGTTCCTGATGAAAGTAATTCTTATAACCCAATACTAACATCAGTGTGGATGTTCTGGAGAATGCTTGGTACATGTAGTTTAAAGAATCACTTTTTCAGACTGAACACACTTTCTGTGCTTAAGTAACTTTGAGAAGTTTCCCTGATAAGTGCACCAATCCTCAGAGATAAGAAACACGAAAATATTAGAAAGGCTGGTGTTTCAGATAACTTTGGATATCCTGAATTATTCTCTCAGATATTCATTTGCCTTTTTTTCTAAATCTTGCTTTTTTTAAATAATGTAAACTCCAAAATGTCTGTTGGTAGCAAGCCTGGAATTGCATATACTTGGAGCTGGATTGCTTACTTTCAAACAAAGAGCTAGTCTCCTGTTGTAACTGAGTTTCTCTCCTTCCCCAGAATTAAAATCATTTCAGTTAAAACCATTTGGGAGGGGAGGAAGTGCAGGGCTTTCATTTTTAATACTGTGTATGCGATATTTACAAACGTTCGCCCTGTAAGCTGTCCAAACACTCAGCGTGGCTGTAAAACTGCTGGAGAGCTTACCTGCAGTTGTAGTTGTAGAGCGAAGGCTGCCTCCGGCTGCACGTGCTTGCCTTCTGTTAGTGGAGTTGCATTAAGTGTCTAAAGGTAGAATACGACTGTTTTGCATGGATGTTACAGAAGTCTAGAGGTGTTTCTAGAAAATACACTGAAGTAAGGTAACTTTGGAGAACATTCCTGTAAGGTTTGCATGTTAGAATGTAATGAAATGTTTTAAAACAGAATGCCTGTCTCGTTTTTTGGGTTTTTTTTTAATCCTTTTCTGCCCTGCAAGCCCTCTGAATAGCAACAGCCATGCCATAGTTTCACTTTGGGCTTTAAGGCTTGCGCTTTCAACATTTTTTCTCACTTACTGAAACAGGTTACACTACATGTAACATTTTAGATGTCTTCTATGATACACAAAAGCACAAGTAAAAAAGTCTCTGGCAAAACATCCGAAGGGCTAGGTGGAGATAACAACATGTTTTTTCATCCCTTTCCCCAATGCAACAGCATCTTGATATGACATAAGCTGCCCAGTGTTTAGACATCTTCAAAAATCCCACTACATACATGATTGCCAATGGAATTTGCAATTTCAGGCTGAACCCAACACTTTGATAATATAAAAAGCAGTATTGATCATCTTGTTTGTTGGAGACTATGGGTACATGCTGTTTGGCAAACGCAGTTGTGACCTCATGGGGACATGCTGTACGTTTTCAGAGCTTGCTCAGTTACCTTCTCAGGAGTCATGCATGTTCAAGGCCCTGTGAATCACTGGAATGTTTTTGAGCAATGTTACTGCTAAGGGGGGGGGGGGGGGGCATCATAAGATTGCTTTCTTTTATGTATCGATTGCTTTTTATTTTAATACGATGTTGCTGTCTGTACCCACAGCAGGTGTCTGTGTTCCTTCCCAGAATGGGTATTGCTGTTCACAGCTTTAATCCTTTTTCTTTCTTAAAGAGTAAAAGTTAGAGAGAAACTGGTGAAAGAGGAGAGTGCTCGTGGAAGCCCTGAACTTGTCACAGACACAGTATCTCAGAGAAAATCCCATCCAGTGCCAGCTCACTACATGCCTCTTCAGACAGAAACATCTGCCTTTGATAGGGTTATAAATCGGCCTGTCAGTTCAGTCCGCCAACCAATACATGGCTATATGCAGCCTGCTGGCATTGCTCACACAGCTCAGCTGATGGCAACAGAAGAACCAGCAAACATCTCTGTTGGCAGCCTCCTCCTACCAGACAATGTTAGCCTCTTAACAAAATCGTCAGCAGCCACTGCATCAGAGAGTGAAAAGAAAGAGGCACTTGGTTATGGAGCAAAGCCTGTTGAAGAAGATTCCTTGGAGGGTGAACAGGCTTCCAAAGGCAGAAGGCCAATTTTGCCATCTGAGATTCGCAAGCAAGGGAAGAATCACGAAGGCCTCTTTGGAGGAGAAGTGGATACCCCTGTGGGGAGTTCCTCTTTCGCAAGCAAGCTGAAAGTTAACTCAGAAGTTCAGAGAGAGCTGGAGTGCAATAAGAGGCAGGCTCCTGAGCAAGAGTTTAAGACCCCTGAGAACATAGAAAGGAGTGAAGCTGTTATGTACATACAGAGTGGGTCTGTATCACAGCCTGCCAAGGCAAAAGCTCCTGTTTGGAAAGCGTCGACAGCAAAGCATAAAGTCCTGACTCGCTCAATGTCTGACTATGCTGTGGCTCCTAAGCTAGAAGCTTTTAAAAGTAAGGAGAGCATGGAAGCAAATGCACCAAACGGTGAGATTGGCATGGTTGACACAAAAGTCTCTGTTGCCCAGCTCCGTAATGTCTTTCTGGAGACTGCTAATGCCAACAAGAAAACAGAACTGTAGGTGACATTTCAGACATATTTTCGTGTGAAACTTGCACGTCCTTGGCAAAAATTACACACACTCAACAGCAGTTGTGATCGGCACTTAAAGCACACAGCTTAGCTCTCACCAGTGTGTACTGGAGGCTGAGATGGTTTGAATCCCGCTTCTGTGCTTCTGCTTGCTAGTGCAAGTTGTGATGTGGGGTAGCTGGAATGTGTACGTCTGTGCATGTTACCGGAGGAGCATGCAGAGTGATCTCTAGTGAATTGTTGAGATGCTTACATCTATGCTTTACTTCTCTCTTCTATTTTCTTTTCTATGCGCTTTCTATCATGTGGTTTAAAAGTGAATCTCGGTTTGAGATGTCAACGGCAGGTAGCACTTTGTCGGCCAATGGTGACCGTGAAAGAGGGCCACGAAGGCCGAGGCGCTATTTTTCTCCTGGTGAAAATAGAAAGACTTCTGAGAGATTTAAAACTCAACCTATAACATCAGCAGAACGAAAGGAGACAGATAGGTAGGCACATATGTAGCTCTGTGTAGCATTCTGGTGCAGGTAGACATGAACAAGCTTGTGAAGAGACTTTGTTCATTTATTAGCATAAACGTTTTGCAAGGTTATTGTTTCTCTTTAAAAACAATCAAGTATTTGTTATAGCTTCTTATAAAATATAAAACCAAAACACTGATGACAAAACCAATTTGTTGCAAATCCCCCCCACGTAAAATGGTGAACAATGAATCATCATAAAGCATTATAGCTGTCTGGTTCTGTCTAATGATAAATGCTTTTGTCTGGTTTTATATCAAGTTTCCTTTCCATCTACTCTGCTTTATCATTTACTTTTTTTGTAAACAACCAAAGCTACATATTTAAGAGAGCTGGCAGCAAATCTTAGACTTTCATCTTACGCAAGATGAACTGGAAATCATTTTCCTTTACTGTATTTAAGTTTGGCTGCAATTGCTTGCCTTTCTGCTTTATTAAAGGATGTCAAAGTGGAAACTGTTGAAACTTGAAAAATAGATAAAGTTTTCCCACTCTTAAGACTTTTGAGGTCCTGCTACTTCAGATGGAGTTTGAATTTAATTTTTCATGTCTCATTTCCAGCTAACTTCTTTCTGTTTGATAATTTTTCACTAGGTCAATTTTGAGTGCAGAAATACCAACTGCTGAAGGTACGTTACTATACTATTTTCTAAGGAAGAAATGGGAGCAAATGTGTTTTGTTATGTTTTAACTGGAGAACTATTCGATAATGCAAACAAAGTCCACTTGAAAATAACTTTCATTACCTATAATAAGTTTGAAGTATCACTTTTCCTTGGGCCATGTCTACTACAGACTTGATTTCAAGTTCATTTAAGTCCAAAAGTCTGTCTATGGATACCAAACTTTGTATGGGAGGCAAGGGGGCAGAATGGCTTGATGCTTTTCAACATTTTTTATTTTTTTTTCTGATTTAGACGATAAATAAGCTAGTTGATGGAGAAAAAGAATATACATTTTAATCAGTGGTCTAGGACTAATAACTAAAAAAGCCTTTACTATAGTGTGAAACTGATATTGGTAACATGTCATCTAGCTGAGGAAGTTGCAAGATGCTGGTTATTAAATTATATAATTCAGTCTGCCGTCTTGCTTC